>NC_056747.1:1173759612-1173857112 GCF_019279795.1 Protopterus annectens | reverse complement strand
ATTCTACTTAGGGAAATCGAAGTGCAGTATAACCTTTAAACAATCTTCCCACAACTGCAAATGAAGCTACAAGACTAAGGCTCCAGAACAAACTAAAAAAATACAAACGTAACATTTTTTCAGCTAAAACATGGACAAAATGCAGAGAATTAAAAACAGTATTGCCACACAGGCACTCACTATATGTGCAACTTAAAATATTTATACAGAATTTAAATAAAATAATTTTTTCTTCCTTTTGGATGAAAAGCTTGTATGTCGGACTTTGGGGCTTTCTGCGCCTCTCAGAGTCTTGAACAAAAGCTGTAATATATAATATGCAAATAAATGACAAGAGCATGAGTACCTAAATAATCAAATGTACAACTGTTTTATGGGTAATGCAACTTACACAATTTGTATGACAATCTTACATCCTAAGTCTGGTGCTTCCAGAATCCGAATTGCGCTTTCTTCTATAATGCAATCAGAGGTTTTCAAGGGAATAGAGTAAATGTGATTGAGAAGTCATGGACAGCTGAGAGGAACACTGGTACAAGTCTCAACTTTAGAACAATAAAAATTATAGCACTGGCATTTAACATTGCAGCAGAAGGTCAGAAAAAAGGTGCACTTCATTGTTTTTCACAATATACGACATTCCATCTATTGGGCTATCGACAGAGGCAGGAAATCTATAAATACTATTTTATAAAGAAAAATCAGTGAAGCTTAAATGATGTCACTCAAGTCTGGTAGCAGTGGAGATATGTAGAACACAAGCAGGCAGCACATTCAGGCCTTCCACACTATGCTTCTAACCTTCACTGTCAATATTCCGATTTGTCAGGCAGGTCAGCTCATAGACTTCAAATGCAAAACTAGGATTAAATCTACTTTACATCCAGAATGAATACAATACTACTTACAAAACCAGTAACATTTACAGACCTACACTAAAAAGGCCCAATGCTGAAAGCCCACACTTTTATTCAGTGTGACGCCTTTATGGACAACTTATTCTTCATGAAATATGGATTGCAGATGCTCACCAGGGTTTATGCTATCAAAGTATTCCCCACAGAAAACCCCAGGCCTGCTCCTGTTTGTTTCTGCAAAAACAGTACGACTCGAGTCATGACTAAAGGCTGTAAGACACTGCTTAACAGGTTCCAGTACCATAATCTTTTCCGCATGGTTCAAACAGTTTAAGTACATAAACTGTTGTGATGCAAAAGGGAAAAGGGGTGGGGTTTGAAATACGTTCTATTATAATTACGTGGCATCAGAACCCTGTCTTTCACATTAATTCTCATTTGTGTGCCTGGATGAAATAAGACAATTTTGTACATACTGCATTTTGTCAAGGAGTCTTTCTCTGTATCTAGTGTGATACATCTGTTGTGTTTACCCCCGAGCTGATACTGAACTTGTTCTAGGGGGTTTGGTTCTCTACAACCGGATAACAAGTCAATAATAAATATTTTTTGCACTAAATTGGAATGGGTGGTAGAACTCTACTAACTTTCTTGTAGGGATGGGTATGCATGTTGAAGTGTGGCACACAGTCTTCTCGAGGAATGCCAGTTAGTTACCATTCCCCTTGTCAAATCTCTGTGTAAGCCAAGGTTCATAGGTAGGTACTAGGCTATCTGCCCAAGGGCATTTATAAGCCTAGCCAGAGTGTGTCGGCTTTCGCCATCCCATTGATTAATTAACTGATCCTCTTGTCAAGCAGAGTCAGTGAAGTGATCCCAGGGGTGTATCTTCTGTTACCCACCCATTCGTCAAGGTTTCTCATGAAGAGTGTTAGTGAGAGGGGCCCTGCCTGATGTAATTTGGAATTTTGTTCCAAAGTATGGGGAGTCTCTGTGACAGGAATCTATCCCTCCAGCATGTTCCATTTATTGTTGTGGCAAGGTTTAGCTCACTACAGCGCGTGGCTTGCAGTGACTTGGATTTCTTTAGGTGGAGCATGTCCATCAATTCTGAGTTGGACATGGCTTTATAAGTCAGACAGAGATCACCTCGGAGTAAGCGATATGCCACTGAGTACAGCCTGAGTTTTTTCAGTCGGGCTGCATAGGACATATGTTTGAAGCCAGTAATCCTCTTGGTGAGGTACATCTGTGGTCTTTCCAGCTGTTGGAAGTGTTTTGTGAGGTACATCCCAAATGGGGCATTGTACTCTATGACGGGTCTAATGAGTGACGAATAGAGGAGCACTATAACCTCTTTATTTTTAGATGTGAACACTTTAGTAATTAGATGGGCCACATAGAAGGATTTCCTAACTACTTTGGCAATATGATTGTCAGAGGCAAGATTACTATCTACCTGGGTCCCCAGATCTCTTATTACCTCTTCTGTATTAAGGGGGCTGCCACCTATGTGGTAATTCGTGGGTGTTTTGTTTTTCTCAAATGGGATGACTATGCATTTTTTGGCATTTAGCTTGAGGCCATGACTTTGACACCAAGGTGTCTGTCTCAGTAAGGCCCTTTTGGAGGATGTCTGTGTCAGCCGGAGAGTCAATTATGGCTCCCAGTTTGCAGTCATCTGCGAACTTGGTTAGCCATAGTCCTCCTGTGTTGGCCTGTACTTCTGAGAAGTATATGCTGAACAGTAGGGGTTCCAGGACCGAGCCTTGTGGGACACCACTTTTGACTGGTTTAGAGTTGGACTTGGAGCCCGCTATTCTTACCGTGTGAGTTCTGTCAGCCAGTTGGCAACCCATCTTGTAACGTAGGGGTTTATGTTCAGGCTGGTGAGTTTTTCTGTAATACCTGAGTGGGGAATGGTGTTGAAATTCTTGGCGAGATCAAGGTAGGCTGTGTGAACCACCTTTCCCTTGTCTATGGCCTTGGTGACTGTCTCAAAAAAGTCAACCAGGTTCAATAGGCATGATCTGCCCTTAACAAAGCTGAACTGGGTTGGGTCAAGTGTTTGGAGGTTCCCAATGTCTTTGTTAATGAGTTCCATGATGATGCGCTCTATAGCCTTGCAGACCAGGCTAGTCAGGCTTATGGGGCAATAGTTACCAGGGTCAGTTGTGGCCCCTCCTTTGTGGAGAAGAATAACCGTTGCTGTGCGCCATTCTATGGGCACGTAGCTTGTGGAGAGGCTGAGGCTGAACAGCGTGTTTAAGTTGGGGGTTAGTTCATTCTGTAGTTCATGCAAGACACAGCCTGGGACACCATCTGGTCCCACTGACGCTGTGTTTTTGGCTTTTGAAAGGGCTGTTTTCACCTGTGTGACTGTGATTTTTGGGACACTACACCTTTCCGGTATTGTTGTGGGCCCTTTTGGAGGTGAGAGGGGGTGAAGTTTGCACTAAAATCTATCTGCCAGGATGTTGGCAATATCAGTAGGTTCAGTATATTTTGTGCTATTTTGCACTAGTTCAGTGCACATCTGCGAGTTGCCACTCAGATTCTTAACATAGCTGAAGAAGGCTTTGTGGTTATCTTTTGAATCCTTGTCTATTTTTCTTTCAAAGTTAGCCTTGGATGATTTCATTGACATTCATTTTGATGCATGGGACCCGAGGTGATTAAAATCACATCTCTCTGCTATCTGAGATTTTGGATAAAAAAAAAAAAAGTGTTCTTTTTCTTCCTAAAACCAGCAAAGAAAAGGTGGTGTATTTTATACTTGGCTAATAATGACAGTTGTTACAGTTAGAGTGCAATGATCAGTCACCTGAGTCAAGAACAATGATTCACATTACAAACATGTAAAGGGCAACAAAACAAAAATCAGGACTTGAAGGGGAAACTCAGGAATTTGTGGCATCCTATTATTTTGCCCCCCCCCAAAAGAAAACAGGAAATACTGAGGAATTTGGTACAGTTAAGAGATAGGATATATATGTGTCGAAAATTCAGTATTTCGAGCCCATAAAGTGGAATCCTGAAAAGAGCAAAAGCTCAAAAGCGCAAAATTCAAAACCTCGAATACCAGAGGTTTTGAATTTTGCACTTCTGAGGTTCCACTGTGGTTACGGATTCAGGTGTGTGTGTGTGTGTGTGTGTGTGTGTGTGTGTGTGTGTGTGTGTGCACGCGCTAGAAGCGCAATATTCAAAATCTCTGGTGAGCGAGATTTTGAATTTCGTGGTTCTGTGTTTTCACGGTTTTAAAGATTCGACTTTATAGCTTTGAAATACTGAATTTCGACATTTCAGTACTTTGAGGATATAAAGTGAATCCATCCATATATATATATATATATATATATATATATATATATATATATATATATATATATATATATATAGATAGATATATACGTGTGTCTGGAGATATATATATGTACACACACACACACACACACACACACACACACACACACACACACACAAACACACTACAGAACTTAAAGCAAAACAATGTGTTATATTTTCTGAATAAGTTTTGGATGAAACTAATTTAAGTTTTTTTCTCCCTTTAATATATGGTCCCCAGCTGATTTCAAACCTCTATTTAGACCACTCTATTTAGACCACCTACTGTGACCATTAGAAGCATGAGACCCAATATTGCAGGTCCGGACACTCTGAAAATTAAATTGAGAACCACAGTTCTGAAAGTTGCTCTTACACTTTTAAAGCATTTTGGCAGTTGGCCTTTGCTCTCAAGTCCCCAACATCCCAGCTACTTAAATATATACCAACTCCAAGACAACAATGTACCAGACAGTAGGGAAGATAATTTCAGAAATACAGGAATCTCGGATTTAGTATACATTTTCTTGATACGCATGATAAATTTTAATATCCCACGGACCACAAGTACTGTCCTTGGATATTTAGTGGGCACCCAATTACTACAAATTAATTAAAGCTCAATCATTTCTCCTTAGATGTGATAGTTGTATGGTTACAACCCAGAGTTATCACACAATGGCAGGAAAGGTTTTTCATAGATGCCGTACTTCATTATGTTATCCCCATTCATGTCTGAACAAAGATGGCAACAAGTTTTGATTTGACATGGTCTGGCAAGGTCTGTTCCTTTAGCCAGGCATGTCTTCTAAATACAGAGCCAGTGACTGCTGCCCTGCAAGATGCTTCTAGTGCATCAAAGCCACACTGCAAAGTATGCTTACTTACTTGATTTGCAGAATGCATAAACTCCTGCAGGTCCTTATTTTCTGCACAACCTGTAATGGTTACCATTTTTTGTTTAACAAGTTTCATAATATGTTGCTGGTATTTTAGCATGTGAAACTGGCAATTCAATGCCCTGATAGCAAGAGTTGCAGATGTGTACACCTTCTTACCCCATCTGTCCAAAGTTCTGAAATCCCTGTCTGAAGGGGTAGGATTTCTGTCTGTTGTAGCCTTAATACCTTTAGGTCCCTGGGAAATTATCTCTGGGTCAGCAGAAGGGTTCTTGAAAAGAAACTGGGGAGAATCAGGTACTCTGTAGTACCTGTCTGGTTTCCTAGGGGCCGGAGGTAAAGTGTCTGGATTAACAATGGCTTCCATGAAAACAACATCCACCACCTCAAGGACGGGGGGAATAGCTAAAGGTCTGTGCTGAAGTAATTGTAAGAATTCTCTGAGTCTTTTTTGGACTGAGGAAAGTCTTGGCATTCCCAGTGGAAATGCTCTCTTAAAGTGTGCAAGGTTTCCCCAAAGGAAAAATACTCTGGAGGAGAGGCAGAGGGAATGGATTCCTCTGCATCAGAATCCTCATAGGTGGATAAGGGCATGTTTTCATAGTCAGAAAGGTCAGAGTCATCTGACTCTTGGTCTGTAGAACCTGAAGGGAGCTCGGTTCTTTGTCTCTTAGCAGGGGAAGGCTGGCTTCCCCTAATCATGGTAATGAGGTCTTCTGCCATTCTAACCATTTGTTTTTGTGGCATGGGTGCTTGAGCATGTGCTTTGGTCGTTGGTTTTCTATGTGTAGTGTGCACTCTGGGCCTAAGAAATTTGCTTGTTTAGGAAGAAGAAGTGGTCGTCGGTAGAATTCGCACATCGGTTGGACAAAAAACTCCCTCAGAAGCCAGTGCCTGCACAGCGGCTCCAGACCCATCCAAGGTAGAAACATCCACAGGTTCCATAGTCGAAAAAGCATCTTGCGGCATACCAGACTCCGAAAGGGTCTCAGCAGAGGCCTGAGAATCCATAGAAGCGCGTATCAGGGACTGCAAAGGTGCCTCACTGAGTACCAGCTGACTGGCAACTAGCTTAGCGGAAGCGTCGTCGGCAGTTTTGGACCTATGCGGCTTTTTAGGAAGATCGGTCATCAGTTGGCTTATCGAAGCCATATCCGATTATGGAGATCGAGAGTGAAAGTAATTGGCAACAAAGATAGCCCACTGATGAATGGTTCGGGCGTTAAGGCACAAAACCGACAGCATGGTCTGGGCCTAAACAGGTGGCGCAGTAAGAATGAAAATCTCTGTGAGGTATTTGCTTTCCGCAGACAAGACAATTATTAACTTTTTCTGACATCGGTTAGAGCAAGAAAAAAGGATCCCCAACAGGGTACTTAGCTTTAGAAGACTTCAATATTATTCACCTGGAATACGAAAATTCAGGTAGCGGCCGACCGGCACTTGTGAACTGCTTCTGCTTCGGGCTCCCGCGGCAAGAAGAATTGATGTAATGGTGTTGGCTGCCTGTTTTTATGCCCCTGACATCATGGAAGAAGCGACAGCATCCAACGCACAAAGATGAAGTCTCTGGTATTCAGGCAGACTGAGGGCTACCTGCAGGCAGATAACCAAAGTGTGATGACTGCAACAGTGAAACATGAAGAACATCTCTCCAGGTGGGAGTGCTGGGAGTGCTTGTAGTGCCTAGACATGACAGCATGCAAGTGGTAGCTAGTGCCCCCCTTCCCCCAGCTAACGTTCAAGTCCCAGTTTCCTAACCTGCTCCCATGCTAAAGAGGGAGTCTTAGATACAAGTGTAGTGGCATCACTAAGAGATTAAGGAGCATTTCTGAATGGCCTGAGTTTATTTCTGAAAATGAAGTCACCTGCTTATCTCTAAACATAATGTCATGTTCAGTTCCTCAAGAATGACTTATGATGAAATCATTTACCTGGCTAGCCACAGTTTTACAATAATTATACACTTAAAGCTGTCTCTTACCAGGCCTAGTTAGCCATGTTCAGTGAAGATCCATGCTATATGCATGCACATATGTTCATTTTGCTCTCAGTCATTAGACAGCATGAAGTTATTCACCTACTATCAGTCTTAAATGTTACTATCAATGTAGATAACGGACTGGAAAAGTTTGCAGAAAAAAATCTGTTTAGCATGTACCTTAGCATTTTAACCACAGCATTCAGCATTTTATTTATTAAAAAAATGTACATACCTTCATACTTAAGCTGGTTTTGGAGCCAGTGAAAGACAGCACTTTGACCTTTACTCTCTGACCCTTACTGACAACATCAGCAACATTGGCAACACGTCCTTCCCTACGGAGTTCAGAGATGTGCACTAATCCTTCCCATCGTTTCCTACAAAACAACAAATTCAGAGATCTCCATTTATGCCAAATACATCATCATTTAGGAACCAACTAAACTACAATGAATAAGCTAAGAATGAGCGTAAACAAGAAAGGCAGGCTAACAGATCATGACAGAAGGATAATCACCATATACGTGCTTATTCTGACATTTAGTCTATCAGACACCGTTAACAACACTACCAGCAAAGTGCAAAAATAAATGGCTTTAAGTTGTTCTTTTTTTTGCCATCTAACTTTATTTATTTCAGTTTGATGACCAGGGGAGTCCACTGGGCCTAGAAGAGCCCGTTTTCAGTGGAGGCCCGGGGAGAAAAATTCCATAGCCAATGACAAACATTTAAGCAATAGTTAAAAATACAAATGCAGATGAATATACAAGTTCCAAAGTTCAAAAACACATGATAGCCTGTAATGATGAAAAACACAGTTAAAAAGAAAAGGGCAATGTGATACAATGGCCCAAGTAGTATTTACAAAGTATACATATGATTACATACAGTGAGTAGTATATACAAAGTTTTATTTTGAATCCTGGAAAATCTGAAAAGACGGAGATAAGGTGAGGTAAAAGAAAGTTTTTAGGAGAGAGGGAGTGGGTTCAGGGGGGAGTTAATACATGTCAGGCAGAGAAAGTAGATGCAAAAGTAGATGAGCACTGTGGAAGCAAGTATAAGCTGTAGTGCTTGGGTGATGGAATTAAGAAGCTCACTCGTCACTCATCCAGTCAGGATAAAATAGACGAGCCTTCATGGGTTCTGTTCAAGTAGCTTGACTATGTACAAGCACATCAGGATTGATGCTTAATAACTTTAACTTAGATAAACTTATAAACAGTCTAGCTATCACACTCATACATGCTCACTCTCTGGCTGCACTCTCAAAATGGCACTGAAGTTAGCAAATAGGTTCATAGGTAGGTACTAGGCTACTGGCCCTAGGGCCTACATAAGCCTAGCCAAACTGTACCCTGGCTTTTGCCACCCAAGAAAATTATTTTCCTGTGCCCCTGTCAAGCAGAGCCACAGAAGTGATCCCCGGGGTGAATTTCCAATCTCCCATCCAATCATCAAGATTTTTCTTGAAGAGTGCTAATGAAGAGCTTTCTTTGATATAGGTAGGTCATTTGTTCCAGAGTATGGGAAGTCTCTGGGACAGGAATCTATACCTCCAGCATGTTTATTGTGGTGACAAGGTTTAGGTCCCTAGAGCGTGCAGCTCGGAGGGATTGGGATTTCTTTAAGTGGAGCATGTCCATCAGCTCTGGGTTTGACATAGCTTTGTATGTTAGGCAGAGATCACCTCTGAGTAGGCAATATGCGACAGAGTAAAGCTGGAGTTTTTTGAGATGGTCTGCGTAGGGCATCTGTTTGAGTCCAGTAATCCTCTTTGTGAGGTATTTCTGTGGCCTTTCCAGTTGTTGTAGATGTCTTGTGAGGTACATACCAAAAGGGGTGCTGTACTGGGTCTAATGAATGATGAGTAGAGGGGAACAATTACCTCTTTTTTCCTGGATGAGAAACTATTTATGATGAGGTGCGCCACGCAGAAGGATTTCCTGACTACTGTGGCAATGTGATTATCAAAGGAAAGACTACTGTCCACCTGTGTCCCAAGGTCTCTTATCACACTTCCGGTGTTAAGTAGACTACCACCTATGTGGTAGTTCATGGGTACACAGTTTTTACCAAAAGGGATGACAATGCAATTTTTGGCATTGAGCTTGAGGCCATGGCTTTGACACCGGGCATCTGTCTCAGTGAGGCCCTTTTGTAGGATGGCCACATCGTTAGTAGTTTTGATTATGGCTCCTAGTTTGCAGTCATCTGCGAACTTTGTTAGCTAAAAACCTTCTGTGTTAGCCTGTACTTCAGAGAAGTAGATACCAAACAGGAGAGGACCTAGGACTGAACCCTATGGTACTCCACTTGTCACTGGTCTGAAGTTGGATAGTCTGCTACTTTCACAGTGTGGGTTCTGTCAGTGAGCCAGCTGGCAACCCATCTTGTGACATAGGGATTTATACCTAGTTTACTGAGTTTATCTATAATTCCAGAGTCGGGGATGGTGTTGAAAGCCTTGGCGAGATCTAGATAGGTTGTGTGAACCACCTTACCCTCATCTACGGCTTTGGTGACTGCTTCAAAGAAGTCTATCAGGATTACGAGACATGATCTGCCTTTTACAAACCCGAACTGGGTAGGGTCCAGAGTTTGGAGACTACCAATGTCATTGTTTACAAGTTCCATGATGATACGTTCCATAGCCGACGAGGTAAGTCAGGCTAATGCGGCGGTAGTTCCCAGGGTCCGTGGTGGCTCCCCCTTTGTGGAGTGGGATAACCGTTACTGTGCGCCATTCAATGGGCACAAAGCCAGAGGTGAGGCTATGAGTGAACATGATACTTAGGTGGGGTGCCAGTTCTTTCTGTAGTTCATGAAGAACGCAGCCTGGGATGTTGTCAGGTCCCATGGATGCTGTGTTCTTGACTTTGGAGTGTGTGTTTTTTACCTGTGCAGCTGTGATTACAGGAACTTTGCATTCTTCTGGTATAGAGATAGGCCCTTTAGGGGAAGAGAGAGAGGGGTAAAGTTAGCACTGAACCTATCTGACAGGATATTGATAATATCAGTTGGCTCTGTATATTTAGTGCCATTGTGCTGCAACTCAGAGCAGATCTGAATGTTGCCATTGAGATTCTTGACATAGCTATAGAATGCTTTGTGGTTGTCTTTAGAATCAGTGGCGATTTTGTTTTCGTAACTAGATTTGGAGGATTTTATGAGGGATCTCAGCTTCTTACTGACGCTGACCACAGAGTTATTCCAATGGGATTTTACTCTTTTTTGCAACAGTTTCTTTCTTCTGTTGTAGAGTTTGTTTATGGCAGGGGACCACCACATTGGCTTCCTTTTTTTGGAGGATAGCATCTTGGTTCTGTTAAGGATTGCACGATCCATGCACTCGTGTAAGTGCTTATAAAGTGCAATTGTATAGGGTTCAGTAGTCGTACCTCTTGTGTCCGTCAGCATGGGTGTCGTGAAGTTTGCCACTTCTGTCTTAAAAAGCGTGACGTTGGCTTGGGAGAAATTTTTCACAGTGCTTTCCCAAATGGGGGGTGGGGGTGGGATGTGGATTTCTAGGGTGATTTGCTAGTGGTCGGATCTGACCAATGAGGAATTGACCTCAGGTGTGGAATACTGGTTGCCCATGTTGGTAATGACCAGGTCTAGGATACTGCTGCCCCTGGTGGAGGTGTGGATACGTTGATCCAAGGCGTTGGAATTTATGAATTCCAGAAAATGTTGAGCACAAGAGATGGTACATGAGTAGTTTTCCCAGTTAATGGTAGGGTAGTTGAAATCGCCCATTATTAGGGTGTTAGGTTGTACCCTAATATTTTCCAGTGTATCAAGAAATGAGGAGTGGGAATCCTGGGGCATGGTGGGGGATCTATAGCGAGCTACAATGTGGACTGCGGTCTTGCCCAGAGTTAGTTGCACTTGGATAATCTTGGATGCATCATGCTGAGCAACTAGCCTGGAGGTGTGGAAATCCTTAATGAATATGGACACACCTCCGTCTTTAGTGCTTCAGTCCAGGTTAGGTGGCCAAAAGGTGTGGCAAGAATTATAGCCTGGTAATGCAGGGGTACTCTCTGAAGCCTTGAACCAGGTCTCTGTCACTGCACAGATGTCGATGTTGTCCATTTTAAGGAGTGCCTCGAGTGAGTGCATTTTGAGGTTTAGACTTCTAGCATTAAGTAGCATTACCCTCAGATTTTGCTTGCTTGTACCTGTTGCGGTGTTGAATTTGTCATTTGAATCTCGTCTAAAAAAGGCACTATACGGGTAGCAAGAGCCTTAGCCAGCATCCGGAATCCCAAGGGCGACAGGTGCATGCCATCTCTAACAAAGCATCGTGGTTTGGCGATCATGTCATCCAAGGCAGACATATACTGGATCCCCTTAGAATGACACCAGAAGCTTAGCCAATTGTTGAAGTCAATCATTTTGTCCTTTTACTGTGATATCATTCTGGGTGATGGCAGGATGCTACTCAGGGCTAGGGTCATACCTGCCTGGGCTAAAAGATCGGACAGCTCCTCCACATCTCTTTTCATGTAGTCCAGGGAGGTATGTCTCAGGTCATTCACACCAACATGGACAATAACAGTGTCATATTTGTACTTGTTGTGGAGTGACCTGAGTGCATGCATTATGTGGCGGATCCTGGCACCTGACAGGCAGCTGACAGTACCTTTCTCCTTATTTAACCTGGTGAGTGAACATCAGTGTGCCTAACTATAGAGTCACCTATGACTAGAGTGTTGGGTACGTTATGCCTTATGGGCTGTGGTTGAGTGGCACACTGAGTTTGTGGGCTATGTGTCATTTGGGTTGCATTCGGGGGGGTGGAGGCAGCTTGCGTTTCTGCTTTGGAAGTCCCTGTTGCTTGGGTAGATTTTTTTGAGAGCCTCCGCGAATGTAGGTGTGTGTTTTGTGTTTCTATGTGTGTGTTTTAGTGGTGTAGGTTTTGAGGGACTATGTGATGAGTGTGGTGTGGTGCAAGTGTTTACCTTCTCCAGTCTTGGGTGAAGAGAGCTTTTGCTTCCAGTTTGGCTATATAAGTGCATCTCTCACAGGCTGTAGTGATGGGTGGTAGGAGGAGAGGGTTGTCTGCGTACATGAGGCAATTGTTACATTGCCCCAATATGCCCAGATTCATCAGGTAGACAGGAGAAAACACCGGGAGCTGACCCTTAAACATGCCTGGATAGGTGCTTATTTATTAAGTACTAAAAACTGTTTTCCTCTAGACAAGTGAGGATTATATGCACGTGCTGTCCTTGAAATGCTTCTTAAAGGTACAACACATGCACACTATTCTACATCCTTCCTCTCTGAGAAATGGGTCATGCAATATTAATGATATTAATTGACATCCAGTTGTTACAAATAATTATTTGCCATGCAATTGCACAGAACTAACTACATATAGACAATTATGTCCAGGCTGCTGTGTATTTCACACTTGGTCTGGAAATACAACCAAATCGTGTGATGTAGAAATCTGAATTAGGTCTAGCAGCTGGGATTGCCCTCTGTACTGCACGTTCAGCTAGTCCATTTGACTGTGGGTATTCTGGACTACCAGCAATGTACGAAGTCGCAATCTAAACAAACTAGCTGTCACAGTCATACATGCTCACTCTCTGGCTGCACTCTCAACATGGAACTGAAGTTAGCATGTGCTTGGTATTAATATGCATGTGCTGTCCTTGAAATGCTTCTTAAAGGTACAACACACACACACACACACACACACACACTATTCTACATCACTTGTACAGGGCTTCACCTGTTTGATCATATGTAGATTACCCAGATATACATCCAATCATAAATCTTTGCTCTTACTGCTGGCAACTCCCTCCAGAAAGCATGGAGTCACTAGACACTCTAACTTTTAGTTATGTACTCACCATAACTTCAGATGTTTGGGATCCATCTCGCCTACATTCTGACTGATGGGTTTGGAGCCGATCCCTCGGCTCCGACTCGGCACGCTTATGCTATAGAGCGAGGCCTCTAATTGGCTGAGCTATCTTTATCCCAGGATGCACCACCACTAATCCCCCAGATCTCATTTGCCGCTTACAGAGCTTGGACGTGGTCTCAACATTGGCTGGGCTAAGTACTATATATTAGGCTTTTTTCCTGTCAGTATTTGCTTCATTTAAACCCAAAAGCTGTTTTAACGGCTATTCTTTGTGTACGAGTGTTTTTCATAAGGTTTGGTAAAGTTTTCGTGTTTTTTTCCTGTCAGAGAAGGTTCCGTTTAAGTTAGTGGGGCCTTCCCCTGTGGTTACTACTTCTTTAGTGGTTGTGTGTGGGTCAAGTACCCGTTTAAGTTAGAAGGTCTTGACCCTCCTTTTTTTCCCTTTCGCTTTCTGACTTTTTTTTTTTTTTTTTTTTTTTTTTTTTAAACAAGAAAGTTCTTTAGTTTTAAATATTTACACTAAGTTAGTGGTGTACATAATTGTGTTCCTGTGTGTCAAACCCTTTAGTGTTTACTGTGGTTATCTGTTTTTTGTAGCCTTAGTATGTCTAAAGAGCATAAACCCTCCGGGTTTAAAAAGTGCACGAGGTGTGGCTTCAAAATGTCCATAACGGACGACCACTCCTCGTGCGTCTATTGTCTTGGCGCTAAACATCTGCAAGAATCGTGCAGTGTATGCCATGCGTTTTCCTCCAGAGTCCTCCAGGAGAGGAAAAACAAATTAATCCTCAAAGGATTAATCAAGCCTTCCTTCGAGGAGGCTTTATCTTCCTCTCTGTCTCCTTCTAAAAAGAGGAAAGCGTCGGCTCCGACCAGTCAGTCGGAACCGACTGCTAAGAAAACTAAGCAGACTTCTCCATCGGCTCCACGGACTTCGGAGCCGAGGTCGGAACGGTCTGCCTCGATCCCTCTGGTTTCGGAGCCGAGGTCTGGAGCATCGAGAGGCGGGTCACCCTCATCGGCTCCACTGATATTGGAGCCGATAAGGGTCATCGGCTCAGGCTCTTCCCCTCGAGCGAAGTCCTTATCGGCACCGAGGGAAATTTCCTTGAAGGTTTCCTCGAGCCGATAATTGTTGAGTCATTTCGGGCGGTCCCCGAGCCCTTCGGAGCCGATGGAGAAATCGGTTCGGGCCCGATCGGTATCCTCGAGATCATCCAAGATGTCTGATTCGGACATCGACAGGGTGCTCCTTCGACTCTTCCAGTCTCCGGTCTTCCAAAAGATGGTTTCGGCTCCAGCCCATTTGGCTTCGGAGCCAATGGTCCACTCCCCTACTGCACTTCCTCCTCCAACAGCTTCGGCACCGTTGGAGCAGGTGCTGGTGGAACCAGTGGAGGTGTTAGGGTCAGGCCCGACCCTTGCTCCAACTCCGGCTCTTGGGTCGGAGTTCAGTGCACGGACTTCTTCCTTCGCCCTGGGGAGGCTTGGGATTGATGCTTTCAGTCCCAGGTCTCCCTCTTGGTGCATCGGCGGCGGGAGTACCGTCCACTGTCGTGGCCACGGAGGGGGGACCCTCCCAGGATTCTGGTGGTCCCGCCTTCAGGGCTATGAGGAGTGCTTTAGCCAAATCTTCCTTGGCTACCTCCACAGTTTCCCCAGCTCCTTCCCTACATTTGGAGACTGGGTTGGCAGTCCCCTGTCCAGACAGCGGAGCCCCTGGGCCTCAGGTTACCCCGCTGGGGTTTCTCCCTCCTGGAGGTCCTTCTGAAGCCTCTTCGGAAGAACCTCCCAGGAAGAGAACGTGCAAGAGGAAGCACGTTGACTCCCCTGATGAGTCTTTGACATCTGACACGGATCTCGATGATGCAGAGGGGTCCCCCAAGTCGTCCTCGGATGATGTCTCCTTTGCAGACATCCTGGAAGCCCTACAACAACGAGGCGGCTGGCAGTCCAAACCTCCCTCTGCTGATGAGTCAGTGTTCCTGAAGGCCTTCGGGGCTCAGCCCTCCGCCTCCTGGGTGTCTCCGCCCTTCGACGAGCTCTTGGATTTGATCTGTCGAAGGGCGTGGGGAACACCCAGACTCTGTGGAACCGGTGCCCGCTCGTCCAAACAAATTTCTCTCGGCGACCCCAGATAGAGAGTTCCTTACGAAAGGTGTGGCTGTGGATGCTATGGTGGTGGCATCTGCTACCCAGCAAGATGTAGCAGAGGCTTCTACGTCCGTCCATCCTCCTAATAAGGAGTCTAGGAGCATGGATCGGTACGGTAAGCGCACCCTTAGTTCAGCGGCCTTTACTCTGAGGTCTTTGGACTACCTGACGCACTTTACGAGATTTCAGAGGGATCTGATCAAGGAGCTATCCGATACCCTCTTAGGTAACCTGCCTGAGGAGCTGGCCCAGACGGTTGGATCTCAGCTGGCTACAATGTCATCCATTTCGAACTCGTCCATGAGGCTCATTTCGTATGCGGCCGAAGGGGCGAGTAGAGCGGCGGGTACATGCATTGCTCTACGGAGACAAGCCTGGCTCCGCCTGTGTCATTTCGCGGAGGCCTCTAAGTCTTCATTTGCCGACGCCCCCTTTGATGGGTCCTCCCTGTTTGGACCCAAGGTTAAAGACACACTTACCCGCTGTGAACAGGAGGGTAAGACTGACTGCCATAGGGGCACGATTTTCCACTCCCTTTCGGCCTTATCCCAAGGCTAAAAGAGGAGGGAAAATGTGGTTCCATAGATCTCAGAAGTCTTACCCCTCTCAGCAGGAAGGTTCCCCCTCCAGAGGCAGAAGAGGCGGAAATTCATCCGGAAGACGCCGTCCCAGAGGTGGCAGAGGCCCTCACAACACTGGAGACCGCGAGTCCTTTCGTGGCTCTTCAGCTTTTCATAGTCCCTGAGGGATAGCGGGCACCGGTTCCACAGAGTCTGGGTGTTCCCCACGCCCTTCGACAGATCAAATCCAAGAGCTAGTCGAAGGGCGGAGACACCCAGGAGGCGGAGGGCTGAGCCCCGAAGGCCTTCAGGAACACTGACTCATCAGCAGAGGGAGGTTTGGACTGCCAACCGCCTCGTTGTTTTAGGGCTTCCAGGATGTCTGCAAAGGAGACATCATCCGAGGACGACTTGGGGGACCCCTCTGCATCATCGAGATCCGTGTCAGATGTCAAAGACTCGTCAGGGGAGTCAACGTGCTTCCTCTTGCACGTTCTCTTCCTGGGAGGTTCTTCCGAAGAGGCTTCAGAAGGACCTCCAGGAGGAGAAACCCCAGCGGGGTAACCTGAGGCCCAGGGGCTCCGCTGTTCACGGACAGGGGACTGCCAACCACCCAGTCTCCAAATGTAGGGAAGGAGCTGGGGAAACTGTGGAGGTAGCCAAGGAAGATTTGGCTAAAGCACTCCTCATAGCCCTGAAGGCGGGACCACCAGAATCCTGGGAGGTCCCTCCGTGGCCACGACAGTGGACGGTACTCCCGCCGCCGACGCACCAAGAGGGAGACCTGGGACCGAAAGCATCAATCCCGAAGCCTCCCCCCCAGGGCCGAAGGAAGAAGTCCGGGCACTGAACTCCGACCCAAGAGCCGGAGTCGGAGCAAGGGTCGGGCCTGACCCTAACACCTCCACTGGTTCCACCAGCACCTGCTCCAACGGTGCCGAAGCTGTTGGAGGAGGAAGTACAGTAGAGGAGTGGACCATCGGCTCCAAAGCCAAATGGGCTGGAGCCGAAACCATCTTTTGGAACACCGGAGACTGGAAGAGTCGAAGGAGCACCCTGTCGATGTCGAATCAGACATCTTGGATGATCTCGAGGATACCGATCGGGCCGAACCGATTTCTCCATCGGCTCGAAGGGCTCGGGACCGCTCTGAAATGACTCAACAATTATCGGCCCGAGGAAACCTTCAAGGAAATTTCCCTCGGTGCCGATAAGGACTTCGGCCCGAGGGGAAGAATCTGAGCCGATGACCTTATCGGCTCCAATATCAGTGGAGCCGATGAGGGTGACCCGCCTCGATGCTCCAGACCTCGGCTCCAAACCAGAGGGTCGAGGCTGGAGGCATCGAGGCAGACCGTTCGACCTCGGCTCAAGTCCGTGGAGCCGATGGAGAAGTCTGCTTAGTTTTCTTAGCAGTCGGTTCCGACTGACTGGTCGGAGCCGACACTTTCCTCTTTTTAGAAGGAGACGGAGAGGAAGATAAAGCCTCCTCGAAGGAAGGCTTGATTAATCCTTTGAGGATTAATTTGTTTTTCCTCTCCTGGAGGACTCTGGAGGAAAACGCATGGCATACACTGCACGATTCTTGCAGATGTTTAGCGCCAATACAATAGACGCACGAGGAGTGGTCGTCCGTTATGGACATTTTGAAGCCACACCTCGTGCACTTTTTAAACCCAGAGGGTTTATGCTCTTTAGACATACTAAGGCTACAAAAAACAGATAACCACAGTAAACACTAAAGGGTTTGACACACAGGAACACAATTATGTACACCACTAACTTAGTGTAAATATTTAAAACTAAAGAACTTTTTTTTTTTTTTTTTTTAAACAAGAAAGTCAGAAAGCGAAAGGGAAAAAAAGGAGGGTCAAGACCCTCTAACTTAAATGGGTACTTGACCCACACACAACCACTAAAGAAGTAGTAACCACAGGGGAAGGCCCCACTAACTTAAACGGAACCTTCTCTGACAGGAAAAAAAACATGAAAACTTTACCAAACCTTATGAAAAACACTCGTACACAAAGAATAGCCGTTAAAACAGCTTTTGGGTTTAAATGAAGCAAATACTGACAGGAAAAAAGCCTAATATATAGTACTTAGCCCAGCCAATGTTGAGACCACGTCCAAGCTCTGTAAGCAGCAAACGACATCTGGGGGATTAGTGGTGGTGCATCCTGGGATAAAGATAGCTCAGCCAATTAGAGGCCTCGCTCTATAGCATAAGCGTGCCGAGTCGGAGCCGAGGGATCGGCTCCGAACCCATCAGTCAGAATGTAGGCGAGATAGGATCACATAACATTGCAATGTTTTCCAGAAAAGAAGAGAAGCTCCTTTTTGTCTCCTGAAGAAATGGTTGTCATTCTGTTTCAGCCTGCGGGTGGAAGGGGCTCCTACGTTCTTTATTCCATGACAGAAGAGTGCAAAGTTACGGACAGCAACCTCTTAAGCTCTGAGCAGTACAACTTCTGCAATCAACCAAGGCCGCAAACCCTGAAAGACTACCTTAACTAAAAACTCAAAAATATATGGAAAGATGGAATTCCAATCCAATGACAGACTTTCAAAGCAGAGCTTTAAGGTTCTTTTTTTCTTAATAAAAGGACTATATTTATTTATCCAACATGACCATGTTGGTGAACAGACTGTATAATCCTCATGTTTAGTGCATGCACATTAATATGTACATTAATGGTAATACACTGGTGAGCATTACAATCTGCGCTGGTTTATACAACTTTGACATCACTAAGGTTTACAATATTGATTCCTAAAAAATAATTTCCTTACTTACAGGTGTACACTACCAGTCCAAAGTCTTTAGCAGATTTTCAAAAAAATGGAAAGAAAAAAATCCCAAAGCTAAAATTCAGTTGAATGAAACAAATTTAACTAAAGAAAACAAACTCTTCTGAGCCCATCATTGTAATTTTAGAAATTTTGCACTTTTTCCTATTTAATCAGTATTACTTTCCCAGGTTTCCCCTGTTTTAGGTGATCTCCATGTTCTTCATCTATTCTACTTCCTCTGTTACTTCATCTACAGTCAGAGGTTCTGCCTGTTTTCATTTCATAGTAATAATATTTAGTGACCAACAGTAATAGTGACAATACTGCCTTTACGTGCTTGGGATAGACTCTACTCACCCAACTCAACATCATAATTTCCTTTGTAAACTCCACAGGCTGCCTTGTTGTTATATCAATCTGTTCCTGACATTGTGTTTTAAACACCTGGAGTCACTGAGCTATAAGGTTCTTTAGTCAGCTCCTGACTTCCTGAAAGCAAAGTCAAAGCAATCAGTATCTGTACAATTTACAAAAGAACAACTGGAAGACATCTGTATGTTTCCTATGTATCCAACAAAGTCCGGAAGGTTTAGGATTTTGCTTGGAAATATCTGAATGAGTAATTTTTATACCACAGGCAGACTTCACATAATTCTTCCTCGAGCAGACAGGGGAAAGACAGGAAATAGAGAACATGCAATTGAGTATATAATGAATTGGAAGATTTTAAAAATTCCCTACGGAGTACCTTGACAGAAATATTGGAAGGAGCAAATGGTTATAATTAAGGAAATATTTTTTTAACCTGGGACACAGGATCTGAATTGTCTAAATATAGTAAAACTTTGCTAAGTTTAATGCTACTGGCTGCCAACAAAGCAATCATTAGGAAATAGAAATTCGTCCTTAAGATGAGATGTTAAACCATGGCTCCATTTGCCTGAGTAGGTGGGTAGCTCAGCTGGATGCAAAAGATCCCATGGTGTTTATCAAAAAGAGCAAAGGAAGCCCCCCATTGTCCTTGCCAAACTTCCCCAAGTCAGTATGAATACCACCTCGAGTCTCCTTCAGATAGAGACCACTGACCTAGTGGGACGAGCCTCGTCCACAAAGTGTAAATAAATAAAATTTAAACAGACTAACTGAAGTACTGACAATTGCAGAGGAGATACAAAACCTGGAGATAGGGTCTTCAGAGGCGGGGAGGAGTAAATTACATAGGAATAATGGTATCAATACATACAGAATAATGTTCAGGAGGAGGAGTGGGGTTTCAGGGAAGACAGGAATTGAGCAATATATATAATGCCAGAGTGAATGATAATTGTTAAAACAAAATATAGAAAATTTGTATACTGTATGAAAATAATGAAAATGTCACTATGGTTTATCTTCTATTAATGCATGTGTATATATCCCACTGTATAAACAGCAATTTAATAAAAATGTAAACATTTAAAATCTATCCCAATCTCAATGATACCGTCTGCTATGGAGGGGAGGTGGTGAGGAATCATGAGTATCCAGCAGATAAAAGAAGAAGTTATGTACTCACCATAACGTTCCATGCGAGTTGTTTATCTCGCCTTCATTCTTGACTGATGGCTTCGGAGCCGATCCCTTGACTCCGATACGGCCACATGCAAAGCTCAAGGTCTTCCAGTAGCTCAAGGTCAAGCTCCCTATCCCATGATGCCCTGTGAATTACCGCAGATCTTGTTTGTTGCATATACTATAACCATAAATAATAGTTATTCCCCTACAGAAGGTAAGACATTTAGCAACCAGGATGAAGCAACGTCTAGGTCAACTATCAGCCAGGAGGGGGTAGGACGGAGGGATGCAAGAATGAAGGTGAGATGAACAACTCATATGGAACATTATGGTGAGTACATAACTTCTTAATGTGAAGTTGTTCAATCTCGCCGTTCATTCTTGACTGATGGGGAGCGTCCCAAGCACCATCAAACTCGGGTGGCTCACGGGAGTACATTTCTCAGGACCATGGACCCAAAGGATGCTCTATCCCTGGAGGCCTTATCCACTTTGCAATAAGTGATAAAGGTATGAGGTTTTGACCAAGTGGCTGCTGCACAAATGTTATGAAAACGCAGAGGATGTAGAGACTGCTCTGGTTGAGTGAGCTTTGATCTTGTGTTGTAAGGGCATATTAGCAGTGGAACAGGCAAAAGTGATACAATCAGATTGCCGTTTAGACAGAGTTGTTTTAGCCACTGGTTTACCTTTCCTGGATTCAGAGAATGAAACAAAAAGTTGGTCTGATTTCCTGAAATCTTTTGATCTATCCAAACAAAATCTGAGCTGTCTGTGAACATCAAGTTGGTGCAGCATATACTCTTAATTTGTTGGAATGATTAAGGAAGAAAACTGGTAACTCAATAACTTGGTTAATATTGGTTTCTGAACAAACTTTGGGTGAAAAATAAGGATTTGTCTGAAGTGACACTCTGTCAGCATGAAAAATCAAATAAGGAGGGTTGATAGATAAAGCCTGAAGCACTGACACACTGCGGGCAGAAGTAATAGCTACCAGAAAAATGGTTTTCCATGACAAATATTTGCGGTCACAAGATGATGCTGGTTCAAACGGAGGGAGAATCATAAGTAAAAGCATAAAATTTAGATTCCATGGAGAATAGGGAGCTTTTACAGGTGGTCTTATATGAAATGTGCCCTTAAGAAAAGCTTTGGATAACTTGTAGAATATATTTAAACCATCAACTCCAAGATGAAAATTAGAAATAGCAGCCAACTGAACCCGAACTGCTGCTGCTGCTGCTCCTTTGTTAAAGATCATAGTCAAAAACTCTAATATGGATGTCATGGGGGCTTGGTAACGATCAATATTATTTTTAGAGGCCCATATGGAAAACCTCTTCCACTTACTAAGACACAATTTTCTAGTGGAGGGCTTTCAAGAAGACAAAAGGATCGGTTTTGTCTCATTGGAAAGGTTATGAAGCCTGGCTATGAGGGGAACTGGAGAAGCCAAGCTGTCAGCTTCAGTAAATGCAGAGAGGGATGAAAGTCCCCCGACGGGTGTGTCAGCAGGTCTGGAACTGGGTCCAGAATTCAGGGATCCCCCAAGAGGTGAGGTTGAAGGAATGGGAACCAAATCTGCCGAGGCCAATGAGGAGCTATAAGAATGGTGGTCCTCCTTTCCATGTATTTTGCTTTCTGTAGAACCTTGGGTAGCAATGGAATTGGTGGAAATGCACAGAGGAGTCCTGGGGGCCAATCGTGTACGAGTGTGTCCCTCGGGGCTTCTCCAGGAGGAGGAACCAGGGCAAAGTAGCTTCATCATTTTGTGTTGCTGTGACTTGCAAAAAGGTCACAGCAAGGCTGGCCCCATTTGTGGAAAATCCTGTCCGCAAACTCCTTCTTGAGGGACCACTCCTGTGGCAACAGGATTGCCCTGCTTAGTTTGTCTGCTATCAAGTTGGATCTCCCCGGGATGTGCATTGCCAACAGAAAGCGCTGGGAGGAAACAGCCCACTGCCAAACTCTGAGGGCTTCTCGGCAAAGGGGGTAAGATCTAGTTCCCCCTTGTTTGTTCAAATACCAGACTACTGACATATTGTCCGTCTGAACCTCAATCATTCCCAGTAAAAGACAGCCCTGGAAATACTGCAACACCAAAAGTACTACTCTCATCTCCAGGATATTGATATGCAAATGTGACTCCTGATCAGTCCACGTGCCTCAGGCAGTCTTTCCCTGAAAATGCCCACCCCACCCTATCAGGGAAGTGTCCGTGGTCACAATGGCTACTGGAGGGGGTACAACAAAGGGGTGTCCTATGGTGACATGTCTTTCTTGCAAGAGCTTGTAATCAATATTGTGTGGTCCATGGGTAGTTCCTGGTAAGACCATTGAAAGAAAAACAGCCATTGAAGGATCCGCATATGCATTCTTGTTAATGGTAAGGATAGGATTGCTGCAGCCATCATACGCAATACTTTCAGAACTTCTGAAGCTGGTGCTCTGTCTTTCGATATCAATGTGTTGACATGCTGACAAAGAAGAAAGACTCTTTCTATTGGTAGCTTTAGAGTGGTGGTTGAAGTTTCTAGCTCTGCCCCGATAAAAACGATATGCTGCGATGGCGACAAGGAAGTCTTTCCTAAGATGACTGTAATGACTGCAGAGTGTACTCCCTTGCCTGAATAAGCTGATGCCTGGTGGTGGCAGTAAGGAGCCAATCGTCTAGGTACGGAAACAACAGGGATCCTAGACGCCTCAGGTCAGCCGTGACCACTGCCATGCATTTGGTGAACACACTGGGGGCTGTAGTGAGACCAAAAGGCAGGGCTCGAAACTGAAAATGACTGGCTTCCAGACAGAAACGCAGGTGATCTCTGGATGGCCTGGCCATCTTTATGTGGTAGTACGCATCCTTGAGAACTACTGAGCACATCCAACTGTCTTTCCCTAAAAAGGGAAGTATAAACTGAAACATGACCATCCAGAACAAGAAGTTATGTACAAACCATAACGTTCGATGTATGTAGTCCATCTCGCCTCACATTCTTACCCATGGGTTTGGAGCCGAATATCGGCTCTGACTCTGCCTATTTACTAGCTCAAAAGTCTCTGATTGGCTGGGCTAAGAGGGTATCCCATAGTACACTACTTCGCATCCCCAGATCTAGTTTGCTGCAAACAACTCAGTTATTGCATACATAACACACATCCACACATACTAAATATCCAAACAAATTAATCAAACAAATTAAACAAAGGGACTCTGCATGATAAAATATTACCTCCAAATCCTCCAGGTAGGGGGAAGGCAGGAGGGGAAGTAAGAATGTGAGGCGAGATGGACTACATACATTGAAAGTTATGGTGAGTACATAACTTCTTGATGTTATGTAGTCCTATCTCACCTACATTCTTACCCATGGGACAGCGTCCCTAGCACCTACAACCTGGGTGACTCATAGGAAAATACTCCTGAGAACCGTGGAGCCAAATGAAGATCTGCCCCTGGAAACCACATCCAATTTGTAATGAGAGACAAAGGTGTGAGGAGAAGCCCAAGTGGCCACAGCACATATATCATCCATTGACAATCTAGCCTGATAGGCTGTAGATGTGGAAACAGCTCTTGCGGAGTGGGCTTTAGGTGGAAAGGGCAGAGTTTTACCTGCTGTGTGATAGATGAAGGAAATACAGCTGGCTATCCATCTAGAGAGCGTGACCTTGGATACCGGAGAACCAAGCCGGCTTTCAGAAAAGGAGACAAAGAGTTGGTCAGATTTCCAAATCCCTTTTGTCGGATGGAGACAGAAGCATAATCTAGTTGGTGAAATCTGAATTCTGCCTTGTTGGAAAAACTGGGGAAGAAAACTGGCAGCTCAATAGACTGATTAATATTAGACAGAGAAGCCACTTTAGGAAGGAATGATGGAAGGAATGATGGGTTTGGTCTAAGGGAGACTATCTTTATGGAAGATCAAATATGGGGGTTTGATGGAAAGGGCTTGGATTTCGGAGACCCGCCTCGCTGAAGTGATAGCTATTAGAAAGGCTGTTTTCCATGTTAGAAACTTGAAGTCGCAGGTAGCTGCAGGCTCGAAGGGTGGAAGAGTGAGGGCTTGAAGAACAAAATTAAGGTCCCAGGGCATAATAGGTTGTGATACTGAGGGACGAAGCCATAGGGTACCTTTAAGGAATGTCTTACATAGTATGTGTGCCATCAGGCTAGGTTCATTGGCCACGTGGAAGTTAGATATAGCCACCAGCTGAACTTTAATGGTGGCTGAAGCGGACCCATGATAGAACAATATAGACAAAAATTCCAAAACAGAGTCAATTGGAGCCGTGTAGGGATTGATACCTCTGGAATGAGCCCAAATGGAGACTCTTTTCCATTTGCTAAAGTAGGTCTTTCTAGTGGACGGTTTATAAGAGGACGACAAAATATGTACTACGTCTGGCGAAAAATTATGACATCTGACTAAGGATGGAAGTGGAGTAGCCAGGCTGTCAGCCGGAGTGTCCTCAGAGAGGGGTGGAACTGTCCCGACATGTCAGTAAGTCTGGAAGGGGTTCCAGAATCCACGGAGTATCCACAAGGTAGGGTTGAAGGAAGGGGAACCATACTTGACGAGGCCAGTGTGGGGCAATCAGAAACATCCTGCATCCCAAGGATTGCGCTTTCTGAATCACCCTTGAGAGAAGGGGAAACAATTGGAAAGCATAAAGCAGCCCGGAGGGCCAATTGTGAGCTAAAGCGTCCCTGGGTGATTCCCCCGGTGGAGGGATCAGCGAGAAGAAGTTGCTGCATTTTGCGTTGAGGGGGATGGCAAAAAGGTCGCAGCGAGGTTGACCCCATCTGCTGAAGATTCGCTCTGCCACCAGGCGATTCAGGGACCACTCGTAGGGCATAAGAATCGCCCTGCTTAACTTGTCTACTATCACATTGGTCTTCCCCGGGATATGCGTTGCCACTAGAAACCGTTGGGAAGCTACTGCCCAATGCCACAGGTGTATGGCCTCCCTGCATAGTGGGTAAGATCGGGTTCCTCCTTGCTTGTTGAGATACCACACTACTGACATGTTGTCTGAGTGTATCACAATAGTCCCTAGAGGGAGGACTTCTTGAAGTGCTTGCAACGCAAGAAGCACTGCTCTCATCTCTAGGACGTTTATGTGCAAATGTATCTCGTACTCCTACCACGTGCCTTGGACCATCCTGCCGAGATAATGCGCCCCCCTATCTGGGAGGAGTGTATAGTCACTGTGACCACCGGGACGGGTGGAACAAAGGGTTTTCCTACGTTCAAGTTGTTGGTGCACAGCTACCAGCGGAGGTCCTGCTTGCATTTGTCTGTCAATAGGATTGGATGGGATAGCGGAAGTCTTTGGAGACACCACTGGACAAAGAGAAGCCATTGAAGAATTCTCATGTGTAATCTCGCTAATGGAACCAACGTTGATCGTAGCTGCCATGGTCCCTAGGAGTTGAAGAATCAGTCTTGCCTTCGCATGTCTCAGAGGCATCAGTGTGAGAATTTGTTGTTGCAACCCTGCGATTCTTTCTTGTGGTAGGAACACTCGCATTTGAATGGTGTCCAGCTCTGCACCTATAAAAGTGACATGCTGTAAGGGCAACAAGGCAGATTTTTTCCAGTTTATCGTAATGCCTAATTGGTGACACAGACTGATAGTAGCGTCCCTGGTCTGAATTAGTAGCTGCCTGGTGGGGGCGGTGAGGAGCCAGTCGTCCAGGTACGGAAACACCTGGAGTCCTTGATGTCTCAAGTGAGCCGTCACCACTGCCATACACTTGGTGAACACCCTGGGGGCTATGGTGAGACCAAAGGGCAGGGCTCGAAACTGGAAATGTCTGGCTCCCAGCCAGAAGCGTAGATGACACCTGGATGCACTGTCCATTTTGATATGGTAGTAAGCATCCTTCAGGTCGATGAAGCACATCCATACTTCCTTTCCCAACAATGGGAGAATACATTGCAGGGTGACCATATGGAATTTGGACTTGTGTACGTAATGGTTGAGTTGACTGAGATCTAGTATGGGTCTCAGGTCCCCTGTTCTTTTTGGCACCAAAAAGAATCTTGAGTAAGTCCCTAATCCAATCTGGTCTGAGGGGACTAGTCGGATGACTCCTTTTTCTAGCAGCTGAGATACCTCTGAGGCTGCTTGATCCCTTTGACTGGGTGGAACGTCTGGGATCCTTCTGATGGGAGGGGGTACTGAACAGAATGGAATGGTGTAAACTCTGGAAATTATCCTTAATACCCATCGGTCCTGGGTGATGTTTTCCCAGGCTTCCGGATACAAGGAAATTCGACCACCGACTGGCTCCTGATAAGCATAGTCGGACACACCCTCAGGAGTGAGAGTATAGGGAGCCACGAAAGGAGTCCCGGTCCCCAGAATTGCAGGGGGGCCCTCTGCCTCTGGGGCGACATCTACCTGAATAACTCCCCCCCTCCCCTGCCTCGGGAGGGGGGTTTCACCTTGTGCGGCAGGAAAAAACCTCTGTGATTTCTTGAACCACATCTTTCCCCCTTGCTGAACCTTGGGGTAAGCCCTAGATGGAAGGGAAAAACAGACCCCTACAGCAGACAGGATCTTTCCCTCTTGCTCGCACCTGGTGATGGTGTCTTTCACTTTAGTCCCAAACAAGGAGGAACCATCAAAAGGGGCATCAGTGAAGGAAGACTTGAAGGCCTCTGGAAAGTGACACAAGCGCAGCCAGGCTTGCCTTCTAAGGGCTACACCTGAGCTGGCCGCTCTACTCGCTCCCTCGGCTGCATACGAAATGAGTCGCATGGACGAGTTCACAATGGAGTTGAGGGTAGAAACCTGTGCGTTGAGCGTCTGAGCCACCGCTTCAGGTATGTTACCCGCAAGAGTATCTCCTAACTCCTTAAGGAGATCTCTCTGGAGCTGAGTGAAATGAGATAAGTAGTTCAGCGACCTTAAGGTGAAGGTGGCTGAAGACAAGGTACGCTTCCCGTACCGGTCCATAGTCCTAGATTCCTTGTTAGGAGGATGGACCGAAGAGGAAGACTGCCACCACCATGACATCTACCGGGACTCCCTTTGTCAGAAATTCTTTTCCCTGGGGGGGAGGAGAGGAATTTGTTGGGGCGCCGAGGTACTGGCTCCATGCAATCAGGGTTTTCCCACACCCTTCGACAAATAAGGTCAAGAAGTTCATTGAAGGGTGGAAACACCCAGGAGGCAGAAGGTTGAGCGCCAAAAGCCTTAAGGAATACAGACTCCTCCTTGGAAGGGGTCTTGGAAGGCCAGTCTCCTCTTTGTTTCAGTATCTCCAGGATATCAGAGAAGGAAACATCATCAGAGGAAGACTTGGGGGACCCTTCCGATTCCTCGAGGTCAGTATCGGAAGTGAGAGACTCGTCCTGGGAGTCTATGCGCGTCCTCTTGCACAATTTCTTTCTGGGAGGTTCTTCAGGCACAGGCTCTGAGGGACCTTCAGAAAGTGGGGGACCGCTCATGGGGGGTATCCTTCAGGCCTGGTGCTCTGCTGTCCAAGGATAGGTGGGTGTCAGAAGCTCTCGCCGGAGTGGTGGGGGACGGAATGACCGACCTAAGTGACGTAGCTGACGACCTGGCCAGCGCGCTCCACATAGCCTTGAAGGCAGGTCCCCCCCCCCCCACCGAGGACCGACCGGCCTCCAAGGTCATGACTGGGGACCCCCCCAGCCGATGCACCAAGTGGAAGACTCTGAACCGAAAAATGTCCCGAGGCATCCCCCTCAGGCCTGACCGATGAGACCAGAGTCTTGAACACTGTGGACGGAACCGACATGGTCGGAGCAGAGGTCGGCACGATAAACCCAGGGGGGGGGGTAACGGAGCCAGAGCAGGAACATCACTCGGAGTGGAACATACCGGCACCAACAGCAAGGATGTGCTTGGAGGAGGAATCGATGAAACAACCATAGGAAATGGCTCCGGAGCTGACTGGGTCAGAGCCAAAAACAATTTAGCCAACACCGGTGACTGCAGGAGCCTCTGCACCACCCTATCCACATCCAAATCGGAAGGCCTGGAGGATTTGGAGGAGCTGGATGGAGACCGATACCTTTTATCTGGTGAACCATGTCTGACACTCGGCGACCAGGCTCCGAATAGGTTCGAGAATGATCGGAGCGGACGCTGATTCACTCAATACAGAAACCTCCTGCGGCCCCGAAGACGGTGGAGCCGAGGAAGCAGTATCCAATATGGTAATTTTCTCCGAAGGCTCCGAAGATGCTGATGGAGCCGGAGACCTTTTCTTGGACTTGGAGGACTTAGATTTCGACTGGGAGCTGGGAGCCGAATCTATAGCCTCCTGGAAAGATGGTTTAAGCAGTCCCTTTAAAATCAATTTGTTTTTCCTCTCTTGGAGCACCCAAGGACTGAAGGCGTGGCAAAAACTACATGACTCCTGTAAATGGATGGCTCCAAGACAGTAAACACAGAGTGTCCATCCGTGATGGACAATTTATATCAGCACTTTGAACACTTTTTAAAGCCAGACGGCTTATGTTCTTTTTGATCCTTAGACATATTCAAAGAATTAATGACTTCCAACAGGTGCAAGCACACAACGAAACCACAGTTAACAATTACCAAAAAAGGGCGGGAAGCCCACCAGTTAAACAGTACCACAGAGAGCGAAGCTCTAAACCAACAACAACGAGAACACAGAGAGAGAACCTCTAACTTAAACAGTTTTCAAAAGGAAAATACAATAACAAACTGACTAACTACTCACTAAGGGAGGACTAGGTCCTCTAACTAAAACGGGCCTAGCCTGTGGGAACTGTTTGGGATACCACAAAAACACTACTAAACACACGAACACAACTACTGCAGCAAGAATAGCTATTAAAATAGCTTTTGAAGTATGAAGCAACCAATTTCTGAAGAGAAATAAGTCAAAAAAGAGTACTTGGCCACAGCCAAGCGAGACCACGTCCGAGCTCTACAAGCGGAAAACGAGATCTGGGGATGCGAAGCAGTGTACTATGGGAGACCCTCTTAGCCCAGCCAATCAGAGACTTTTGAGCTAGTAAATAGGCAGAGTTGGAGCCGATATTCGGCTCCGAACCCATGGTTAAGAATGTAGGCGAGATAGGACTACATAACATCTTCTCTTTCTTTACATATTGGTTCAGTCTGCTGAGGTTCAAAATAGGTCTCCAGTCCCCTGTTTTCTTTAGAACCAAAAAGAATCTTGAGTAAGTTCTGGATCCTGTTTGGTCTGCTGTGATTGTCTGGATGACAATTTTTTTAGCAACTTTTGGACCTCTATAGTTGCCTGTTCCCCGTAACTGGGTGGAACGTCCAGGATTCTCCTTATAGATGGAGGAGGTGTGGCGAATGGTATGAAGTACCCTCTGGAAATGATACTTTGTACCCAGCCGTCTTTTTATTTTTTGCCAGGCATCTGGGTACAAAGATAAGCGACCCCCGACTTCCTCCAGAGCAGGACAGTCGGGCCTCCTTTCAGGAGCGCTGGTAGGGTTGCCCAGAGAAGTGATCTCTGTCACCCTGATGTTGTGGACGCCTTCTGCCGCGAGGGTGGTGTCTTCACTATTACCCCCTCCTGTGCCCCTGGAGGGGGGTTCACCACTTGTGTACTGAAAGGCTCCTTGGGCTTTCCGGAACCACATTTTCCCTCCCCTTTGACCTTTGGGATAAGGTCGGGTAGGGGTGGAAAAACAGGCTCAGACGGCAGAGTCTTTTCCCTCCTGTTCACACCTGGTCAAGGTTTCCTTCACTTTAGGCCCAAAAAGGGATGAGCCATCAAAGGGGGTATTCATGAAGGATGACTTGAAGGGCTCCACGAAGGAACACAAGAGCATCCAGGAATGTCTTCTGTACCCGCTGCCCTACTCGTTTCATCAGCTGCATAGGATATGAGACGCATGGATGAGTTGAAAATAGAATTTAGGGTAGAAAGCTGGGCAGAAACTTTATCAGAGGCACCTGCAGCCACTGTACCCTGAAGAGTATACCCAACTCCTTAAGGAGATCTCTTTGCAGTCTACTAAAATGGGTTGAAGTAGTTCAGTGAACGGAGAGCAAAGGTCGCTGAACTGAATATGTATTTCCCATATCTAGCCATGATCCTAGACTCTCTATTAGGAGGATGGCTAGACGAGGAAGTCTCAGACATTTCCTTTTTGGTGGCCGCTGCCGCTACCACCATGGCATCGTAAGGAACTCCTTTGGTTAGGAATGTTTTGTCTGATGGGGCTGATATAAACTTGTTAGGCCTCCTAGGGACAGGCTCCATGGACTCCGGTGACTCCCACACCCTTCGAGAAACCAACTGCATGAGGTCATCGAAGGGTGGAGACACCAATGAGGTGGAGGGTTAAGACCCGAAAGCCTTCAGGAGAAATGAATCATCCTCAGTAGGGTTTTTGGACTGCCAATCACCCCTCTGCCTAAGGATCTCAAGTATCATAGCAAAGGAGATATCCTCGGGGGGGGGGGGACCGTGGGGACCCTTCTGACTCATCCAAGTCAAAATCAGATGTTAAAGACTCCTGTTGGGAGTCCAAGTGTCTCCTCTTGCACAATCTCTTCCTAGGAACCTCCTCAGTGGGAGCTTCTGGAGAGGTCTCGGAAAAGCAGGGGGCACCCTGTGGGGCTAACTGAGGCTCTGGGTCTCTACGCTTAGCTTGGATGATGAAAGCAGAAGCAGACACAGGCGCTTTAGGGGATGAGGAAGCAAGGCCTGAAGTTGAGGATGTCTTGGGTGACAAAGCTCTCCTCATGGCATCGAAGGTGCCACGGCTCCAATGGAAAGGAATCGACGGATCCGAGGGAACAGTCAAACCCTCTCGCACCGAGGCAGTGGGCTCCGAGCCAGAGGTAGGGGCAGAACTCATCTGAGCCGAAGTTCTTAGAGGGAGAGTTGGCACAGACAAGTTGGTTAGACTATCCTCTCCAGATCCTACCAGAGTGTGTCGGTTCCTAAAATCCCCGGTCGGCACCGAGGATGTCAAAGTGGATGGAGCCGAGGACGCTGGAACAGGCCTCGACCCCAACGGCTCCACAATCAACAGGTCTGATTTTTCTGGCTCCGAAGGGCCAACATGGCTCGGAGGAGTAGTCAAAGCAGGAGTACTGGTCTTCAGCTCCAAAGCCGCTTGGGTCGGAGCAGACAGCAATTTAGCAAGGCCTGGTGCCTGTAGAAGCTTCTGCACCAATCGATCCATATTCAAATCTGAAAGCCTGACAAACCTAGATGACTGCACCGATGGTGCCGACTGAAGTAAAGGTGACTTGAGGCACTTCGGATACCGGCTCCAAGGCTGTGGGCCAGCTCCGAAAACAAAAGACGGTCGGCTCCAAAACCTGTGGAGCCGATGCCTCGTCAGATTTTTTTTTTATTTTGATTTTTTTGAGTCCTTAGATTCAGCAGATGACTTGGAGGACTTAGAGGGTTTGCTAGCAACATCCTGGTCACGCAATGCCTCTTGAAAAGGGTGTTTTATCAAACCCCCCGTCCATTAATTTCCTTTTCCTCTCTAACAGAACCCTGGATGAAAAGGAATGGCAGATAGCACAAGATTCTTGCAAGTATACAACCTCTAAACAATATGCACAGGTAACATGCCCATCAGTGACTGACATTTTTTGATTACAGTCAGGACATTTTTTAAAACCGGACTTGGGATGCTTGTCCTTATCTGCCAAGACACTACACTAAACCCATGCGGATCCAAAAATCACTGAGAACTTAGCAACAATAGGCTCTGAATACATACATACACACACACACACACACACACACACACACACACACACACACACACACACACACACACACACACACACACAAGAAAGCCTAAGATAAAGGTATTCAAAAATGTATGTTCTAACTACTATAGAATAAATGTAACACACACTCAAGTTAACTAGGTCGAAAAACAAGGCCAAATATACAAAGAGTAATACATAATATCACACCAAAAAACTCATACTGTAATTATAACTGTTATAGAATATCTAAGACACACTTAAGTTAACTAGGCCAAAAAACAATGAGGCCAAATATCTAAAGAGTAAATATAGTAAGAATATAATATCACACGGGAAGGGGAAGCTATCTATCTAACTACCTAAGCAAAATATTAGTAAAGCTATATATAAAAGCTACTAAATAGAACATTTTATAAAAGTTACTGGCCCGAGCATACACTGGAACCTCAGATCCGATGCAGCGGCAAACTAGATCTGGGGTAATTCACAGGGCATCATGGGATAGGGGGCTTGGCCTCGAGCTACTGGAAGACCTCAAGCTTTGCATGTGGCCATATCGGAGCCAAGGGATCGGCTCCGAATCCATCAGTCAATTATGAATGGTGAGATTGAACAACTTCACATCTACACATCACAGATGACAGTACCAGTGAGTAACATTTTAGCATCTAAGCAGATACAGCTACAAATTACAATTATCAGTATCAAGGAGTAATATATCACTACCAGCAGATATAAGTGCACATTACAGATAACAGTACCAGTGAGTAGCTTTTGTTACCAGCAGAAACAGCTACACATTACATGCAACACTATCAGTGAGTAACTTTTCAGTATCTAGCAGATACAGCAACACATAACAGTTGCCAGTCGCTGTGAGTAACTTTTCAGAATGTTACAGTCTTTAATTTCTCCAAATCTTTTAGGTTTCTAATACCATAACGGGAATGGATCCCATTCCTCGGTCAAAGTACGATTAAAGTTCATGAAATTAGTACTGTTTCAATCACTGATGTCAGCCAAAAGTGCTCTTCACAGCACCCGCAATGTGCCCAGTAATGACTCCTTCTGCAATTCGTACGGGGTTACATGGATTGGTAACAAATCTAAATATGATTGTAAATTCTTTTTTGCAAGACCCGTTGCTCCTACTACTATCGGAACTGTTTGGGTATAGATGCTGGTATTTTATGACTTTGTCTCTCTCTGTATGCAAGACACTGTAGTCACTGGATGTGGTGATTTCAATAATTAATGCTACTTTTGTTTTCTTTTCTTGGACCACTATATCCGGTTTTCTAGCATCTATCTTTTGAACTGTTGGTAATGGTGAGCCCATGTGATATAAACCATCATTTTCCATGATGCTTTGTGGCTCATGTTTCCAGTGTTTTTCAGCCACTTCTGTACCATAATGTTTGCACAATCCTCAGTGCAGCAGTCTCGCCACATTATTATGCCTTTCAGTATACATTCATTCTGCGATTAGTGTCGCAGCCAGCAACAAGGTGAGTGACCGTTTCCAATTCGGTTTTACAAAAACCCTACATTTGTCTGTTTCTCCCACATGTTCAATGGACTTTGTAAACCAGCGTGTACGTAGCCCACTATCTTGGGCTGCCAATATTAACCTTTCATCTCTCGGTTTGAATTTGCCTCTCCTTAGCCATTCCTGCATTCGTTCCTGATCAACATGAAGTTCTTCCAGGAGTATTTTATACTTGCAACTATATTTGTTTTTCCACATTTCTTGCCTTCTCATCTAGTCCTTCACCTTATATTCTTTCTTTTATTTTTTAGCACATTCAGTTGCTGCCTGTTTTTTATCCACTTCTGGTTTGATTTCCATTCCTGCTTGACGTCGATATGCTTCTGCTAAATTAAGCAGAGATGTCATCTTAGATTTATTCTCCTCAGGTTTCAAAACTTTCACTGCATTTGTATCTTGATCTATACATGTAATCAATTTCAAGGAGGCCTATATCCCTCTTTCAGAACAGGGATTTATAAACTTGGTACACAATGATTTTTTTGTAAATGAATCATCCTTCTTGTTTTAATATCTAATCTATCCAATATGTTTTGAGGCTAGTCAATCACTCCAAAACTAAGTTAGGACAGGAAGAGCAAATTGGTTTATAACTTGGATTTTGTTTCTGGATGTCAATGCTGTTTTCACGATTAATTTAAGTCTTCTAAAGTATTCCTTACTGAGTTTTTTTTAGATTTGTCCATGTTCTATTGCTGATCCTTCATCAATTCCCAAGTATTTATACATTCCCTCTTGCTCAAGTTCTTTTATGTCACATTCTGTCCTAAATTAGAAGTTATGTACTCACCATAACGTTCCATCTGAGTAGGTGTATTCATTTGTCTGCAACCTGTGGGTTATGGATCCGATATCGGATCCGAACCGGCATGGTTTTCCAGCTATGGATCCAAGCTCTCAGCTCCTCCCCTCACCCATAATGCCCTGCTCTACCCTCATGACCTCAGATCGAGTTTGCCAAAGCAACAATACCCTAAAAAGGGTAACAAAGAATATGCAGGAAACTGAAAGGCCAGGGGGAAAGGAGGGCGGGATGGTTGCAGACAAATGAATACACCTACTCAGATGGAACGTTACGGTGAGTACATAACTTCTAAATCTGAAGTAGGATATTCATTTGTCTGCAACCTGTGGGACAGAGTCCCCAGCTACCTGAATCTTGGGCGGCCATCATGGAAGGATATTCCGAGCACCGAGCCAAAGGATGCTCTACCCCTAGATGCAAGATCCAACTTATAGTGGGAAATAAGCGTATGAGATGAAGCCCACGTGGCTGCTGCACAAATATCATCTAGAGGAATCCTAGCCTTGAAGGCTGCCGAGGTAGATACTGACCGGGTTGAATGGGCATGAACACCCTCCGGTGCGGGCCTTCCTGAAGCTTGATAAGCCAATAAAATGCACTGTGAAATCCAGCGGGACAGAGAAACTTTAGAGATTGGCTTGCCCAAATTGAAATTTGCAAAGGAAATAAACAGCTGGTCGGATTGCCTATGACCAGCTGTCCTGTTCAGATAAAATCTAAGTTGCCTGTGAACATCTAATGAATGTAACTTATATTCACCTTTGTTTTCATATCTAGGGAAGAAAACAGGGAGGTTAATAGATTGATTGATGTTTGCTTCAGAAGCAATTTTAGGAAGAAAGGACGGGTTGGTCCTGAGGAGACACGGTCCGGATGAAATACCAAGTAAGGAGGTTTAGCTGATAAAGCTTGAAGTTCAGAAACTCTCTTGGCTGAAGTAATGGCTACCAAAAAGGCTGTCTTGTAGGACAAGAATTTGAGATCCACCGTAGCCGCTGGCTCGGAAGGAGGAGCGGTCAAGGCCTGTAGGACCAAAGAAAGGTCCCAAGGAGGAACTGCTTGTTTTATAGGGGACCTGAGAAGAAAAGTACCTTTAAGAAATATTTTACACAATTTGGCTGACATAAGAGGATTAGAGTCATGGCCAATGTGATAGTGAGAAATTGCCGCCAGTTGAACTTTGACTGTGGAACTGCTGGCACCATCGTTAAAGAGAGTGGTTAGAAAGTCAAGCACTAAAGGGAGAGGAACCGTGAAGGGATTCAGGCCTTGCCGCTCCGCCCACACAGAGAAAGCGTTTCCATTTGCTTGGTAAACCTTTCTAGTGGCTGCTTTATGAGTCGCCACCAACATAGCCTTTACAGGCGAAGAAATACGGGAGTCCTTATCAAGAGTGGAACTGGAGCAGCCAAGCGGTCAGCTTCAGGTTGTCCAGGTTCGGAGGAGGAATGCAGGATGGATGGGATATCAGATCCGGATGGGATCTAGAATCCAAGGAGGATTCACCGAGTGAGACCTTAGGAAGGGGAACCAGATCTGTCGAGGCCAGAATGGAGCAATGAGAATCATTCTGCAACCCACCCGAGAGGCTTTCTGAAGAACTTGCAGCATCAGAGGCAAGGGTGGATAGGCATACAGAAGACCGGGTGGCCAAGCATGCACCAGGCGTCTCTTGGGGTACCTCCGGGAGGAGGTATTAGAGGGAGAAAACTGTCGCACTCGGTGTTTGAGGGAGAAGGAAAAAGATCGCATGAAGGGTTCCCCACCGTGCGAATATCGTTCCGCTACTTGACAATTGAGAGACCACTCGTAAGGGGTCAGAATGGTGCGACTGAGCTTGTCCGCTAGGATGTTGGACCGACCCGGAATGTGCGTTGCTATTAGAAAGCGATTGGTGGAGATTGCCCATTCCCAAACTCTCATGGCCTCTCGACAAAGAGGGTAAGACCTTGTTCCCCTTGCTTGTTGATGTACCAGACAACAGACATGTTGTCCGATTGAATCGCAATTGTTCCCAAGGGAAGAAAGTCCTGAAGTGCTAGCAACGCTAAGAGCACTGCTCTCATCTCTAGAACATTGATATGCAGTAAGGTCTCTGAATCGTTCCACGTGCCTTGGACTGTCCGGCCCACAAAGTGCCCCCCCCACCCGAGGCGGAGGCGTCCGTGGTCACCGTGGCGAGGGAGAAGCACAAAATGGGCGGCCTTTGTGGAGATCCGGAGTGGAGCCACCACAAGAGGGACCGCTTGCAAGCCTTGCTGATCGCTATGGGATGATGCATGGGGAGAGCAAGGTATGACCACTGAACTAAGGCGTCCACTGTAGAATGCATATTGAGCCTGGCAAGAGGAAGAAGTGCTATAGCGGCCATGGACCCTAGGGCCCTCAGGACCAACTCCGCTGGAGCAGAACTTGACTGGAGAATGGCCCGCACCTGGAGCTGCAAATTTAGAACTCTGTCCGCAGTGAGGAAGGCTCGTAAACTCCTTGTGTCTAGCCTGGCCCCTATAAAATCTAAGAGCTGTGTGGGCGCCAGGTTGGACTTTTTTATATTTATTGTGATGCCCAGAAAGGGAGCAAGATGGAGAAAGGAGTCTCGCGCCAATAGATGTAGATGCCTTGTTGGGGCGGTAAGAAGCCAGTCGTCCAGGTAGGGAAAGACCTGCACCCCTGAAGCCTCAGGTGGGCGCTACCACTGCTAGTACTTTGGTGAACACCCTGGGGCTGTGGTGAGACCAAAGGGAAGGACCCGAACTGGTAGTGACTGGCTCCCAGCCGGCGGAGAAACCTCCTGGGCGCCTGTCCATCAGGATGTGGTAGTACGCGTCCTTGAGATCTATCGAGCACATCCAGTGATTTTCTCCCAGAAGGGGAGAATAGATTGCAGAGTGACCATTGAATTTTTCTTTGGGGACTGCCAGATTCAAGAGAGAGGTCTAGGATTGGTCTTAGTTCCCCGTCTTTTTGGCACTAAAAAGAATCTGGAGTAGAACCCTGATCCGATCTGGTCTGGGGAGCGGGCTGGATGGCTCCTTTCTTTAGCAGATGGCCAATTTCTGCCAAAGCGGCCTCCGTTGACCGGGTGGGGCGTCTGGGAGGACTTCAACTTTGGAAGGTGAAGGAAAGGAATGCGATATCCCTGGATATGATTTGGAGAACCCAGCGGTCCGATGTTATGGACTCCCATGCCGCTAGGTGCCCGAACGTCCCGACTGCCTCCAGAGTAGAGCAGTCGGGCAACCCCTCAGGGTTGCTGCGCTGGCCGTTCAGAGAAAGGTTCCCTGGACCCGAAGTTTCTGGGAGCCCTCTGCCTCTAGGGCGGCGTCCTCCCTGTCCTCCTCTGCCACGGAAGGACTGGTTGTCCGAGCAGGCTGGGACTGCTGCGACTTCGGAACCACATCTTCTTCTGACCCTTTTGGTTCCTAGAATAGGGCCTCTGGGGTGCAGAGAAGCGGATTCCGACGGCAGACAGCGTCTTCCGTCCTTTCGCTCTGGGTCAGCGTCGCGAACGGTCTTGCCAAACAGAGCAGAACCATCAAAGGCGTTCAAAGCGCCTTGAAGGGCTCAGAAAAATCGCGGAGCCAGGCCTGGCGTCAGTGACCAGTCCTGTCCCGCGGCTCTAGCGGCCTCCGTTGCATGGGAGAGTAGCCGCATAGAAGTATTCGTAACTAACCTAAGAGTGGCGATACGGGTGGAGTGCAGAAATCTGTCCTACTCGAAATGGACTCAGGGGGGGGTGCAGCGTATTCCTTAATAAGATCTCGCTGCATCCGAATAACATGTGCCAAATAGTTCAGCGCCCTTACTGAGAAGGTCGCGAACTGAACATCCGCTTCCCCAAGCGGTCCATCATCGAGACTCCTTGCTCGGTGGGTGGACTGAGGACTCTCCTGAGCCAGTTCCCTCTTTGTGGCGCCGCCGTCAACATGGCATCTACGGAGGCCTTACTCCAATGGGTCCGGTCGGATGGCGGACTAAGGATCCTATCCGGTCTTTTGGGAATTGGCTCCACGGTGTCCGGTTCCTTCCACGCCCTGGTGGTAATAAGGTCCACCAGGGGTCGGCAGGGGACACCCAAGAGGTAGACGGGCCCGTTTGAATGCCTCCAAGAACACGGACTCGTCCGAGGAAGACTTGGGGCAGACCACCCCTTATACGGAGCATTTCCATGATGTCTCCAAAGGAGACATCTCGAGGTGACCGTGGGGAGCCTTCCCCTTCCTCCAAGTCCGTGTCTTCTGTGAGAGACTCGGGAGTCAATGTGCCTCCTTTTGCGTATGCTTGCGAGGGACCTCCTCTGGGGGCTGTCAGAGGAGTCCTCGCAGCAGCAATTTGCTCCATAGGAGCAACTTGGGGCACCGAAGCGGGCTGTCCCAGGGGCGGATGGTGGAAGCCTGGCCCAGTGCAGAGGGAGCGGACGGAGCAGAAACAAGTGCCGGGGTCGGAGACCCTCAACAGAGCCCTCTCCACTACATCAAAAGCCGAAGGGGCCGACCTCGACCAAAGGATCCGACAATCGGCTCCCCTCGGATCCGAAGAGTGGATCGGAGCCGGCGCCGGCACTCGGATCGAAGGGACAGTGCGCTCCGACACAGACGGCGCCCGAAGGAGCACTGATCCCCGGATCGGCTCGGATCCAGGCTCCGAGATCGGGTCCGACACTCGAGGGCAGGGTCGGATCCAGTACCAAGTACTATCGGCGCCGACCCACCGGCTCCAAGCTGCTCGGCTCCAGCTGCTCCGAACCCGGATGGCGGGTGGGAGAAGGAGCAATAGGCTTAAAAGGGTGTTGAGCTCCCCGGGGAGGCAAACACTCCCATCTGCATCTGGGCCTGGATGAACCTTCTCATCATCCGGTCCAGATCAGCATCAGAAAGGCTATGGGTAGATCTCGGCGAGGCTACCGAGGTAGGCCTGGAGTGCCTCCTCGATAGCCTCGGCGGAGATCGGGTCTCCTCCTCCTCAGGACCCGGTGAAAACACACAGGGGACCGGAGCCGAGGAGGAGACCGAACTAACGGAGCCGGGAGAAGCCGCTTGGCTGGCGGGGCCGAAACAGAGGTCTCGGCCCGCCGCTGGTGCTTCTCCCTCCGGTCCTTAGCAGCATCCCTCTCCTCTCCAGAAGCGGGAGGTTGAGTCCCAGGAGCAGGAGGGTGCCACAGGGGAACAACTGTAGCCACAGTAGTCCCGAGGAGCGGAGGCGAGCCGAGTCTGGCGGTAAAAGACCCGCCAAGACAAGCTTGGACCTCCGCTCCCTCAGTGCCCTGGGGTTGAACCCTGCACATATGGAACAGCCAGATGTGAGGTGTTCAACCAGACAACACACAGTGTGGCCATCAGCCGGTGAGCTTATGGCCACACTCGAGCATTTAGAAAAGATAGATTTTGGCTGATCAGCCATAATCTACAAGCTACTAAAGTAACTTAAGAGTAACTTAAAAGTAACTTAAAAGACACACAGGCCTACACACACACTCTACGGAACAGCGAGGGGAGGGAAAAAAAATTACTTAATTTAACTCAAAGTACAATTATTAATGAGGGAAACCTAATCTTTCACACAAAAATACACAAAAAATTCAAAACTTTCTGTCTTAACAGGTAAAAATACAAGCACTTAGCTGAGAGCAAAGAACCCAAATCCAGTCACCAGCGCGGCAAACGAGATCTGAGGTCATGAGGGTAGAGCAGGGCATTATGGGTGAGGGGAGGAGCTGAGAGCTTGGATCCACAGCTGGAAAACCATGCCGGTTCGGATCCGATATCGGATCCATAACCCACAGGTTGCAGACAAATGAATATCCTACTTCAGATCTGATATTTTCCTGGTGCTGCAGTTTTCCTGCTTTAAAGGTTGCTTTTGCACTTTTATCAAGACCAAATGACATTCTAATATTGGAAAAGGTTTGGGAAACCTGCAACTGTGCTTTCAGTTCCTCATCTGATGAGCTATACAATTTTAAATCATCGACAAAGAGAAGATGAGAAGTCTTTAGACTTAGGAGACAAATTGTAGCCATGGCCTAAGCTACTATGTAAACAACTTAATGGTGTAATACAAGGCAGAATAGCAACGGTGACAGAGTCACCCTGGAATATCCCCCTTTGAATTTTTTTCCCTGGGATAATAATCTGTCCTTTATAATGGCTTAATTGCAAAGTGGTCTGTCACTTTCATGGTCACTGTAATGTAATGTAGTCAATCAACGCAGATGTATCTTGTACATTTTTAAGTACACTTTTATACATGAATGCGGAATACTATCAAATGCTTTTCTGTAGTCAATCCATGCCATACTTAAGAGTCTCTCCCTTTTTACAGTTCTCCACTATAACTTTAACAACAAATGATCCTTTGTTTCATATGACTTTCTTTTACTGCCCTTTTTGTTCTACTGCTATAATTGAGTTTTCTTCTAAGTGACTATAAACTCTGTCAGCGTCAATTCCCATGTACAGTCTATACGTCATTGGAAGACACGTTATTGGTCTTTAATTTTTAGGGTAGCTTGCAAGGTCACTCAAGTAATAGTATTCTTTTGTCTGTTGTTAGCCAAGTTGGTGTCTGTTTAGGGTGCGCATATAAATAATTCTTACTCATGGCTAAATCCTCGTGCAAAGATGTTAAAACTTTACCTACTTTTTTTAAATTTCTCCAAATGTTTTGGGCTTCCCATACCATGACGGGAATTGACTCTGAATACCTTCTTATTTCTAAGTCAAAGTATGACTAAAGTTCATGAAATTAGTACTGTTTCAATCTTTGATGTCAGTCAAAAGTGCTCTTCGGACCTAATAGACCTAGGATTGCATTAAAGGAACATACTAATAGTTGGTCTCAAGGGGGCATATCATTTCCAGACTTTAATTTATATGCTATCTCTTCTATTATAAAAGTTATAACATTGCTAATAGATCAGTCATATGTTGCAAAATGGAAGGAATATTGGGAATTAATTAGCATGCACTTCACAAAAATATCATTAATACACAAAAATACTATTATAAACAATCCCATGTTATGGTTACTAAAAGAGTTTTGTACCTCATCTATTACACCAAAATATATAGCTAGTTACCCATTAAATATTATTATTAGATATCGTAATTTTATATATATATATATATATACATCCTAAGTATAAGGAATGGAATTTTATCTTATTTCCTATAATGTATACACAAGGTATTCTTTTATCATCCACATCTGAAAGAACTCTTCTAGTCACAGAGAATAATTTAAAGTATTGGTATCAGATGCTGTCTGACAATAAAGTAAAAAATTTAGACTTCTTAAAGCAAGAATTTGATTTGAGAGAAACATGTTGGTTAGAGATTCAAACTTTTAGACAACATCTTACTAACAAACTTGATGCAATATCTTTAACAGTTAAAGAATCTGTTCCAATACTGATTGACTACTTGATATTAAATTTACAACATAGGGTTTCTGATAAAGGTAAGCTCTCACACATACATAAAATTATTAGAGATGAAACCTATTATAGTTCAGATAATTACTGGAATTATTTCAATTCCATTAATGGTGAATTACCAAAACAACAAGATAAACAATATATATTGGAATCTGCTTATAAAACTACCTCTTCTATTAATTGGAGACTTTTTACCTGGAAATTTTTACATAGATCTTTCTATACACCCTTAATGATGAATAAAATAAACAATAAAGACAACATATGTAAGCGATGTACTGTAGAAATAAATGCTGATTGGGCACATATGTTTTACGATTGTATAAAACTGAAGGAATATTGGATGTTAATCAATGATTTTTTGCAGGCTCTTTTCACAGATAATTTCATAGTCTCTAAATCACTTATATTATTTAACACCCCTGTTCCTAAATGTGTTAAAAAAGTTAAACTTCCTTTATTATGGTCAGTTCTAGCAGTGACTAGAAAAATAATAACCAGAAACTGGATTTCAGATACTCCTCCTTCATTTAATGAATTTAAAAATGTTATGATTGAAGTGTGTCATATGGAACTAATGACAATAAAGTCAAGAACCATTAGGAAAACATCTTACTATAATATATGGGATACCTTACAAAACTTGTTAAAACAGTCTTAGTTTCATTAGTAAGATGTTACAGTTTAATTAATTGATTTGATTTAGAGTGGATGTCTTTGTAAATACTTTAGTTGTTTTATCAAATGTTATAACTGTTTATATGTTAACTGCTTGCATAAGATTGTTATAATATTTATTTTGTATGTTAAAACTAATAAACTTGTTTTAAAAAAAAACAAGTGCTCTTCGGAACACTCGCAATATGCCCAGTAATGACTCCTTCTGCAGTTTGTACAGAGTTACAAGGATTGGTAACTTATCTAAATATGATTGTAAATTACTTTTTAAGACCCATTGCTCCTACTACTACTGGAACTGCCTGGTTATCTTTCTTCCACATTGCTCTCATTTCTGCCTGCAGATCCTGGTATTTTATGACTTTGTGTCTCCCTGTACACAAGACACTATAGTCACTGGGTGTGGCTATTTTAATGATCAATGCTACTTTTGTCTTCTTTTCTTGGATTACTATATCCGGTTTTCTAGCATCTATCTTTTGAACTGTTGGTAATGGTTGATCCCATGTGATACAAACTTAATTAATCATTTTCTTTGATGCTTTGTGGCTCATGTTTCCAGTGATTTTCAGCCACTTCGATACCATAAAGTTTGCACAATCCCCAGTGCAACAGTCTCACCACATTATTATGCCTTTCAGTATACAGTCCTCCTGCCATTAGTGTCCCAACCAGCAACAAAGTGTGTGACCATTTCCAATTCGGTTTTACAAAACCTACATTTGTGTTTCTCCCACATGTTCAATGGACTTTGTAAACCATGGTCACTGTAATGTAGTCAATCAGTGTAGGGTGTATTTTTAAGCACTCTTTTATTCGTGAATGTGGGATACTATAAATTGCTTTTTTGTAGTCAATCCATGCCATACTTAGATTCTTCTCCTTTTTACAGTTCTCTACTATAACTTTATTTAACAACAAATGATCCTTTGTTCCATATGACTTTTTTTTACTGCCATAATAAAGTTTTCTTCTAAATGACAATAAACGCTATCAGCGTCAATCCCAGTATATAGTTTATACGACGGAAGACACATTATTGGTCTATAATTTTTAGGGTAGATTGCAGGTTCACTCAAGTAGGAGCATTGTTTTTCCTGTTGTTAACCAGGTTGGTGTCTGTGCGGGCTGTGCATATAAACAGTTCATAAATCTTCGTGCAAAGATGTTAATACTTTCAGCCAAAAATGAGGTACTGCATCTGGGCCTGGAGTTTTCCAATTAGAGGCTTTTCTTAACTTTGTTTCAATCTCTCTGGCTGTTACTTCATCACATTTCATATCCTGTACCTTTAACCCTCTTATTCTTTCTTTAACTTCTTCTATCCAGTTAGCATTTTTATGTTCCACAGGATCTTCATAGATACTTCTCCAAAATGCATCTATTTCTTCTTTTTTTGGCAGTCTTTCAATTTCTTTTACCTTCTTTCCCAGTTCTCCAAAATTTTTTGGATCATCAATAAATTGCTTATTTTGTACTTTTCCTTTATATTTATCTTCGTAAAGCCGCAGTGGTACAGCGGTAGCGTTGTTGCCTCACAGCAAGAGGTTCTCCTGTTCGATTCTTGGCTAGAGTGCATTCTGTGTGGAGTCTGCATGTCCACCCCGCGATCGAGTGGCCTCCGAGAGACATGCGTGAATGGGCGTGCCTTCCCTGAAGGTTGGGTGTCGGGCTGGCAACTCAGCACCATAAAAATCTACTGCCAATCATTAGCGGACCGGAGTTCCGCTGTGGCGACCCCTAACCGGGAAAAGTCGAAAAGACAAACTTTATATTTATCTTCGTATCTTTTAAGTCTTTCTGCCTGTGCTGAAATTTTTAGTTTGTTATTTGTGATAGTACATGATAGATCCTGTTCTGTTCTAATACTGCACATTGCCTTTATCACATATATCTTAGTTTTTTTGTTTTTATTTTATACCTGTTCCCTCTTCTATAACCTTGTAACAGTGACACGTCTTGTCTTAGTTGCTTTATAGTTTTCTCTGTTCGATATTTCCATGATGGTATTCACTTTCACCCCTTCCTTTCCCCTCGCTACCCAGTGTTCCTGTGGTAGAACTTTATCAGTTATTAATTTACCAGCACACTAATATATTCCGTTTACTTCTGTTATATCGCATGGATCTAATTACTGTGTTCATTTGTTTTAGCAAACTTCTGACTTTTGGGGTTTTATTAACTTTCTTTCATTGATCTTGATACATCTGTCCAGGTCTATTAAATCAAGCAACTCTTCTCAACTCATTTTCTTCCAAACTGAGGGCACATCCCTCGTTTTCTGTTTCCTGCGGGCATTCTATAGAAGATTCTGTAGCAACTTCCTGTGGCACATTCTCTTCAACTTCATCCTGTGCCATCCATTGCTCTATTATATGGGAACTCACTGGCCTATCACTCTTCAACACTGACTGCATCAGAGTTTTTGCAGCTTCTTGTTCTTTCCCTTGCTGTCTAGCTTCAAGTGCAGGTGCTCCGTGACCTCAATTTCTATTTCTTAAACTTTCCCATTGCTAATGTACTTTTCTACTTTGTCTTCTTATTTTTTAAAACAAAGAGTGAGAAGGTCACACTGAAAAAACAATCAGTAAAAACTAAATGAAAACTCCAGCCAAGCTAGAACTTCCAATGAGTGACCTCCCAAACCTCCTGTAACAGAGGCACATGGGATATATTCAAATGACCCCTATGAACATCAGGTGTTTCAGCTGTATGGCAATTCTGATTGTCCATTACTTTTATGTTTGAAGTAAGTTTAATGGACAATTTCAGGCCAATAAAGCCAAACCCCACAAGATATGGATATGCATATGTTGGCCTTATGACCTCGTCAGCATAGCACAAGCAGAGTGTTTGACTAAGCATAAGAAACACAGGGTTGGTATACCCAGCTGATGTCCATTATCATTAAGGTGACTGCAAAATATCCCAACTAACAAATTAAAACAAACAGTGAGGAGATCACACTGAAAAACCAATCAGTAAAAACTAAATGAAAACTTCAGCCAAGCTAGAACTTCCAATGAGTGACCTCCCAAACCTCCTGCAACAGAGGCACATGGGATATATGCAAATGACCCTTATGAACATCAGGTGTTTCAGCTATATGGCGATTCTGATTGCCCATGACTTTTACATTTGAAGTCGTTTTAATGGACAATTTCAGGCCAATAAAGCCAAATCCCATTAGCTATGGATATGCATATTTCGGCCTTGTTATGACCTCATCAGCATAGCACAAACAGAGTGTTTGCCTGTATTTTTCTTCAAATATCTTTGGCCCTGCTCTTTTTGTACCGGTCAGTTTTGCTTTCTCCTTTGGATAAATATTACACCATATTAAATCTCCTTTTCTTTCCCATGTCCATATTTCTTCTTCAGATGCTTCCTGATCTTCCTGTTTCTCCCTACTCTGGGGACTCACTCCATCCTGCTGTGATGTAACCTGCATTAGACCTTCTACACCAAATCCTTCACTTCACAGGCACTCTATAATTTCAACTTCTATTTTTTTTTTTTAATTTCTACTTTACTAATCTTCTTTTCTATGTTCCATCTTTATGATTTTATTTTTTTTATTGTGAAACTTTACATATCTAGATGCCTTTGCTGTATTTCTCTTCAAATATCTTTGGGGCTGCCTTCTTTGCATTGATTAATCTGGCTTTCTCCTTTGCATAAATATTGCACCATATCAAATCTGTCTTTCTTTCCCACGTCAATATTCTTTTTTTATATTTTTCAAATATTTCTTGGTTTTGTTGTTTGTATTTTTGCACTTCTGCAGATGCTTCTATTTCCAAACAGATGAAGGTTTCTTGATCTATATACTGTTTTTCACAAATCTGTTGCATTAATGAACACAAGTTTTCATTTGAAGCTTCTGACAATTTTTCTTGGACATATTTTTCTTTTCTCTAATTTCTCTCTTAATCATTTTGTATATCTTGTGTCTGGAAATTCTGGGCTTTTGGATAGCAGTAACAATACATAATTTCTTTCTTATCCTCAACAGTCCACTTTATCGTCTTTATGGCTCTTCTTTGGCCTATCAGTTCTTGTGATTTTTGTGGACTACTACTTCCTTCTACAACAGGGGGTCATCCCCCCTGAGCCTGGCCTAGCCCCACTGTAGTACTGTTTCTGTGTTTTGAGGATTCTATACTGTCATCTTTTCCAGTCCTGGCACCAGTGTGTCTACCAGGATTGGGCACTTTTTAATCCTTGGCCTTGTGCACCCAACTATCTTTTTTAGTTTTTGACTTTTGTTGCAGTGTGTATGTAAGACATCCTAGAAAGACAATCAAGGACGATTTCTGAATGTCTATCTGGAACCCCAAATTAGTCAGTCAAAAAAATAAAAAAAAACATGTTAAGGACTCTTGACATCTGGGAGAAGAGACTGCAAAGACAAGTAAGTCATCTAAATAAGGAAAAAGATGGGTACCTTTCAGTTTGCAATGAACTATGACTGGAGCTAAATACTTCATAAACACCTTTGGATCTGTAGATAACCCAAAGGGTACTGCATAGAACTCAGTGTATGCCCCAGACACAAAAACACTAAGAAATTATGTGAAGCTTCTGGCTAATGGAATGTGATATTATGCAGCTTTTAGTTCTAAGTGTTACCATAAAGTTTCCCTGGTGAATGAAAGGACATTTGAAGGGTTAACATCTTGAATGCTGGGACTTCCACATATAGACTTAGAAAGGAAAGATCTAGATCTCGTGTTCAAGAAAACTTTCATTTGTACCAGAAATGTTTTGAATAGAAGCCCTTGCCCATTTGATTAAAGGCACTGCTTCTATAACTCCTAGGGTGAGCAAATGCTAAAGAACACAAGGAAAGTATTCTGTTTGGTTTGAAGGATGGAGAAGAACTCCTTTGAAAGGAGATTTTTGTATTCAGTTCCATATGCATTCATCCTAAATCACCTTTAACAACCATGAGTCTGTCACAATTTGTCATCAAAGGGGAATGTCTGGAGCCAGCTGAGATAGGTTTTGAAAGACTGAGGCAGGAAAGGAGGGAGAGGAAGGAAGAATCCTGGCACAGTCACTCTGAAGTTATAGACTGTCCCTTTTTTGAAAGGGTCCTTGTTTCTTATTTCCCTCTTGTGATTTCTTTTTATTTCCCTTTGTAGTAAGGCAGCATACATCCACCAAGGCTAGACTTGTAGGAGGAATAGGTGTAGAATAATGCAAACCCACTTGTAACATATCGCATCATCTCCTCGATTTTGGGGGAGCATCCAATTGCTCCCATAACATACCTGAGAAAAAGAAAATTTTGTCAGGGGAAGCACTAAGGACCAGCTTTCATCAGCATTAGAGTTTTGGGCTTGTGACTCTGTAGAAGTAGCCTTATGTTGGTGTCAGAAATGTCTGACATGCCTTCCTCAGGAAAAGTTTGACTAAACCGATTTACAGGTTTTGTATTCTGTGTACCAGGATTGACTACATTTTTTGGCTGAGGTATGAAAAACATCTTTTGTTCTTCCTTTACCAATATTTTAATTAGGTGAACTGGAGAAGAAATATCCATCTAATCAGGAGGTCTCTACCTCAAGGCATATCCAGCAGCATGCCTCAATAAGTTTCTGTGTAAAGGTTGTTCTCCTAAGCCAGTCTTGGACAATGAAACAGCTGAAGAGGAACTGGCTGACCCCCAAATCATGGCAGCTGAACTACACCAGAGGAAGCCGAAGATATGAATGAGTGATCTGAGGAATGACTGCTGGTCACTATAGAATCACCCACTAAAGGCAGCGGATAAGACTGAGGCCGCACAGTTGTCTAGGACTCTCTGTTGTTTTTTCCTTCTAGGAACAATGGAAGTTGGAACTGCAGAAACAGAGTAAGTATCAATGCTGTGACTGAGGAAGGTGCTATGGAAGCGAGTAAAATCTCTGGAACAAGTCTGTCAGAAGGTAAGCTGTCAAACAGTTTGCACAAGCAGCACACTTACACTTTCACACGTATTAAATGTCTCCAAAACACTAATGCATAAGCAGCACAAAAAAATTCCCATGAGAAATCCCATTAGAATAAAATCAGTCTGACGGAAAATAAGGATAGGTAAGTTGTCACAGTGTGAACACAACTACCACTTCACCTGAAGGATTCCTTGCCAAAAATACCCCCCCCACAAATATTTGGTTTAAATACAATGAAGTTTATAAAAGCAGTACATTTCCCTACCAAGCAAACCATCAAATTAGATTAAGCTAAAAACGGCAGTCCCTGACAGGAAATTTCCAATATAGAAGAAATACCATAGCTCTTAAAGTGCCAAAACAGTTAACAAGTACATAAAAATAAATAAAAGTAAAAAAAAAAAAAAAAAAAAATCCTTCTCTATAGAAAAATATAAACAAAAAAATAGTACATTTTCTGTGCCCCAAAGGGGACTTATCTGCCAGAAAGGAGCTGAAGTGCAAGCTGCTGTTCTTACGAAGTTTTGGGCTGTTTATGATGTGGCAAAAGTACCAAAGACTTCCCACTCTGACTGCTGATTTTCCCTCCGCAGAGCTGACCAATCAGCAGTCAAAGTAGAAGTATAGGAGGCAGTCAGAGCTTTTGAATCTGGACAGTTGCTGTGCCTTGGGTAAGAAGCAATCAATATAGCTTAAAGGCTACTACAGCAGTAAGAATGAAGAACATATATCCTGTAGTTGCCTGAGAATATGTTCCTCGTATTTCAAAATATGTGACTGTTAAGTCACGACCCTAAAAGCTACGGCTGCCCAGTATGCACTTTCTTCCAAAAATCTATCATGCAATCTTTCACGTTCCCAGGGAATAGTACTGTACCCAGAAGCCAGTCTTGCTCTATTAGCAGACCCACAGGATACTGTCACTGGGTTTGTTACAGGATTTTTATACAAAACCTTATGAGGTCCTGCACCCTACATATGCAGTCAAGCCCTTTAGGGCATGGGCCTGGGAGTCTGGCACTTGGTTATTAACTTCAAAAACATCAACACAGCTTCTGGAAAAATTACTTTTGGGGGAAGATTCTATCATGAAAAGGTCTGCATACTTGCTCTAGAAGCAAAGGCCTCATGAGAGTGCCAAATGCAACGTTCCCTCATAACAGCAAAAGTATCTCCAAATGATAGATCTTCTAAGAGTGAAACATAGGTCAGTGTTCTCACTGACTAACAAAGGCAAGGGGTAGGGAAGTAAAGTTGTGTAAACAACTTGCCATAACTGTAGATGTTCAAGTAAATCAATGTTGCAGCACTGAACTTTGGGACCTCCTGCCATGTAGAAACCTCTGCCTGGCCCAAATACCAATGTCTTTCACAATTCCCCCAGCTGGAGGACATATTTGTCATCTGACATCAGGACATTGGTGGTGTAGAGTGTGACTGGCTGGTGCCATCTTCAGGTATTTCTTGTTCAAGGTATTTAAGTCCAGTGCTCCTCAGGCAGAGTACAACCTGCCCCACTGACTCTACTAACAGAAACTGACCCTTTGTAGGTTGAAGCAAGGTGTGGGGAAAAAAGTGGGGAGAAGGTTATATGTTAGGGTACCCATCCAACTTCAAGGGTAACAGAAAAGAGGGGTACAGTAGGGAGGGAAATGTTACTGCTACACAACTGTACTATGTTCATTATAGTCAATGTTGCAAACCTTAGTCTCGGGACGACTCCCAAAACTATGTTACTGGAGTGGCTAGAGGGCACTATGCTCCTGGGACACCAGGCCTGGCAGAATGGCAGAGGTACACTCATCTATGTCTCCGGATATTCTACCAAGGTGGTAGTTTTTAGTGAAGGACTGCACAAAAGACCAAGTAGATGCTTCTAGGATAAACTGGGTCAGTATCTCTTTTAGCAATGCTGTGTTGGCAGCCTTTACCCTGTGGAATGAGCCCTGAATTTGCTAGCAGTTTGCTTTCTGTGACGGAAGTAACAAAAGGTGACACAGATTGCTAGCCATTTGAAGATGGCCAGTCTCTCCACTGTTTTCTCTTTTTTATCTCCTGAGAATGTCACCAAAAGTTGATCAGCTCTGTTTGAGAATCTAGCTGTGTGAAAACAGAATATTACTTGCCTGTGCACATCAAAAGAGTGAAGATTGGTCAAGAATACAGGAAGGACGACAGCCAGTTTCAAGGAAGCACTGATATTACCTTGGGCAGAAAGGAAGAATTAGTTCTCGAGGTTAATCTACCCCTGTGGAAAATGAGAAAGGATAGATTACACATAATGGCTTGCAGCTTAGCTATATCCCTGTCTGAGGGAAAAAAAAACAAAAAAACAATCTTGCAGTCATGGACAAAGGACTTGCAAAGTCAGAATTACAGCAGGATATAACATCACACACACAGAGACCACAAATAAGAGTATCTAGAGCTTCTTCCTTTTCCTCCGATTCCAGAAAGTGATCAAGCTTTTTCACAGTGTTTCTAAACAAAAGTGGGAAAGATGGAATTAAAAGATAACATCTATAAAGCTCAAAGCAGAAAAGGAATAAACTCTCCTGCCCCATTTACTGCTGTCCAAGATGCTTCTAAAACAGAGGGCAGTGGAATAAAGGATTAAGACCCATCTAAGCTGTCCTGCATAAGCCTGATGCCTGCTCAAAGGTGTCACTGGGGGAATTTGAAGGGACTCATCATTCTTGTCCACCTCAGACCAACCTGCCTCACGTTTTTTTTATTCCTCAAAGTAGTTGGTGTGTGAGTAAGTCCCACATCCATAACTATTCAATGAGGCAAGCATTGACAGTAGCACGTCTGGAGCCAGGAATGTATCTAACACATGTTGAATGTCAGGAGACATGCAAATGGCTGTCATTCATGCATTAGTTGAAGTCAATGTGTACTGCACACAGGCCAGCAGCAGAACTAATACCAGAGTCTCACTGAGGACATAACTGTGTGTCTGAGACTCCAGTTCACACATTCAAATATCTATTCACATCAAGCCCCTAAGAGAAAAGCTCTAACAAGAGATGACCAGACTGACAGTCTTCATACAGACCTGCAAGATCAAACGGGGTTGAGATGCCATCTGAGCCGGCAACTCAAGGGCTGTGAATACCATCAACCACTAAATGGGCAAAAACAAAGAACACAACAGGTTTGTCAGCCACTGGCTCTAGATGACCAACTAGAGGAACAGGAAGCATAAGAAGCCTAGGATGCACCCCCCCTTGACTGTGGAAGCTTATGCCACCTCTAGTTCTGCCACATAATGGGTGCAGGCTCAAATGTTGTTAACTGTGGTCAAACAGATTAACTACAACTGATGGGTAGGAATGAAAAACAGACCAACCTTTTGCACACAGGATTAATCTACGTATGCTTTGATGCATGCCTGAGAATGAGTCCATGACTCTCCCACTTGTCCTCAATGAGATGATTTCTTTACAGCCATCATGTTTTTGATCTCAAAGCAGGTCAACAAATCATGCTCCCCAACCAAGACAGTAAAGGGAATGCTGATGTGGGTCATGTAATGTACTAACATTTAAGTATGCAAATGATGGACTTCTGCGGTGATCACAAGGACAACGAATGAAACTGCATGAGTACACACGGGTGACCCACTCACTTATGTAGCTAAAATACTGCATCACAAAGTACATCAGAACAAGCACATGGACATTACTGAAAGTGGGATCTTCACCATTCACCAAAATAGCTTGGAAGAGGAAGTCAGAAAAGAAACCATCAAAAAAAGTCCTTGACATTATAGACTTTTTTGGGGGAAGAGGCTTAGGAACAACAGCTTTATGGTCACAGCACAAAAAAGAGGGTGATATCAAAACTTCCAACAGGGGCATATGCAAAGTATCTGGCTATTACAAACCCACTATCAAAGAGGGCAGTGCTTTACCTGACATTTATAGACAGGAAAAGCACTGCAGAAGTCAATGAAAATAATTGTGTGTGTAAAAGTGACCATAAGCAGAAACAATTTAATTTATTGGAAGACCTCATAATCAAGTAATGAAACTCTTTCCTTTGTCAAAAGCCCACAGAAGAGTATGGCTAAAAAGTACAGTAATTATCAAAGTACCTTAGTCCTTCCAATTGCACAAAGCACCCAAACTGCATAATGCTGGTGACTTTGCCATTATAAATGTCACCAATGGATGGTTCTTCAGGTGGAGGTCGCTCTACATGCTTATCTTTCCATCTGTCATTTAACTTTGATCCATATCGATCTCTGTGATCCTTGCTAGGACTAGGACTCCTGCTTCTGGAACGACGTTTGGACTTGCCTTTGTTTCTATCACGTGATCTAGATCGGGATCTGTGCTTGCGTTTTCGGTCCCTACTTCGGCTGCGACTGCGCTTTCTTTTCTTTTCTCCATTATCAGAACTGAGAGAAGGAAAAAAAATTAAAATAACATTAAGTAGTACTTGTAAACTTAAAGCCACATCACACACAAGTGCAGAAGGAAATACATATCCAGATGAATTATGTACACAACTACAGAAAAACAACAAAGGACAACAAGAGATTAATATTCAGTGAATTAAATGCACAAAATTCTTCTTGAAAATACATGCTCTGCTATAAATTACGGTTATAAAATTTCATTTTGGTTTAATAGCAGCAGAGAAGAAAACCCAGTTCAATTAACAAAAATCTGCACCTAAAACTGAAATCTAATAATTTATTTTGGGTCATCAATCATCGGGGCTGATTTATATCATTTTATTTTAATTTGTTTACCAGGGTAGAGTTTTGATGTGAGTAAACCAATTTTAGTTTCAGCCCAAAAGTACAGAAATTATCAGAACAAAAATGTACAAAATCTTACAGTGAAGTAAAGATACAGCTGAATTCAAACATTAAGTATAGTTCGGTAACACACTTACGGGGCTGTGTTAAACAGATTACTGCACCACTACATACAGTACTACATACTTACACATAATATACAAAAATAATGAAGTTTAACAAATGGGGTGAAAGGAAAAGGAATCGAGGAGGATGGGTGGTATGACTGGGCTAGAAGTAGGAGATCAGAGCAGGTGATGAAGGGAGAAGTAATAGTCTACTGACAGCTGAACACTACATGTCAGAAAAGGATATAAAAAGAGATAAAGGTTGTGGTCAACTTCTGCAGGATACATTGTGGTTGGCCTGCAGTTCTAAGACACATCATGGTTGGCTTGCAGTTTATATAGTTTAACGTGAAGCCACCATGGAGAATTGTAGAAGGCTTTGAGGGGCATTTATATTTAAATTTGAGTTCAATGGGTATTTCTGGAGTGTTTAAAACTTAAATGTGCATAATTTTTGCTCTAGTGTCAAGTCTGCTTTATTCTAGGTTGCTGGGAGGTTAAAAATGTATATGCAAGTGAGGTTTTGTATTGCAACTTTTTTAAACTGGACAGGATTATATTTGGTCGAGGCAGCCCCCTCCCCCAAGCGCAGTCTATAGGCTTGCCTTTTCTGGTCACACACTCCTCCTCCTCTACACACACAGTTCCAACTCTGGAATTGTTGTGCTGCTCTAACTTTTAACAAACACCAACATTACTGTAAAAAAATTCCTTAAAAACTAAAGTTGTTGTGGTTAGTTTCACATCTCTCTTGAAACTGTCCCCCCCCCCCCCCCCCCCATTTTGGTTTCTATAGCTTGTGTGTTGTTAACTCAAGGTTCCCTTAATTTGACTTAATAGCAGCAGCCTGCATTTAAAGTGGAACCTGTGTGTTGAGAGACAGCCTTACAAGACTATCTGCAAATATATAGAGCTGAGTATATTTTTCTGTATTATTCTGTATTATAGAGCTAAACTGTTGCTTAGATATCTGTTGTCTTACTGTTCTGCAAATATACAAAGATCAGTATATATTCTTTTGGTTTTATAATTTGCACCCTGATTCCTCATATCTCTGTTGAAACTTTTCCCCACCCCTCCTCCCTGTTCTTGGTTGTAGTTTAAATTTGGTGGCTATTGCAGTGCCCGCCCCACTGTAGATTTGATCTAGGACACTCCCCCAGTCCCATCTCTTTACCGCATTCTACCTAATAAACCCTTTCTGCACTTGCTTTTAGTCCTTTTTAATTTAATTACATTTTTTCAAACTGTGTGTGGACTAATATTGCTACATACTCAAGTGTGCCAGCTTGCACTGCATGTGAATTGTTTTTACTACTGTTTTTGCTACTTTTCTGAAAAAAAAATTGCAAGCCTGTTTCCTACCTTTCCTGTAATTAGTGTTCCAGATACAGATTTGCTGTATCCAGGACTATTTGTAAGCTTCTGAGCCCCCCAAGCCTTTCTGTGTTGGAGGGAAGCCTTCTAGCTCATCAGTGGGAGTGGTAAGCACTAGGTAACCTGTCTACCATATAAAAAGTGGTTCTGGCCCAGAATTTGTAGTTACTGGCCGTTTGGGCGGTCTTCCATCTCTCTCAACTTTCTGATTTGAAGGCCTGCATTTGCACTTGTTTCTGTCCTGTAACTATTTTGCTTTTGAGTCATCCTAAAAGTACTCAATTGTATTTATTACTGCTTAGTGTAACTCATTCTAAGCCTTTTAGTTTAAGCACTTGGGCTTCAGACCAGTTGTTTCACATTAAGAAGGTTTGTGGTCTGCACTGTAGTGGCAGAACAGGTAGCTTACATCCTTCTAAGTTGGGAACTGCTGATTGAGGGCTCAGTGTCTGTTATTCTGAAAGTGTATTGATTCTGGTTTAAGCACTTGGGCTTCAGGCCACTTATTTTACATTAAAATGGTTCGTGGTCTGCACTCTTGTGGGAGGAGAGGCTGGACTCTGCCCTTCTGAGCTGGGAATTTCTGGTTAAAGGCTTATAGTGCCTGCATATTTGAACTGCTTCTTACTGAAATTGGTACACCTTGTTTGCTGTAGCATAGACTAGATCCAGGCCTGCTGAATCTAGCTTTGTTTGTATAACTTGAGCACTAATCCAGGCATTCTTTAAAGTATTAAATTGTATTTATTACTGCTTGGTAGTAACTTGATTAAAGTGTAGCTATCATTCCAAGTCTTTTGGATTAAGCACTTCGGCTTCAGACCAGTTGTTTTACATTAGGAAGGCTTGTGGACTGCACTGTGGTGGCAGGACAGGTAGCTTACATCCTTCTAAGTTGGGAATTGCTGATTGAGGGCTCAGTGTCTGTTATTCTAAAAGTGTATTAATTCTGGTTTACGCACTTGGGCTTCAGGCCAGTTGTTTTACATTAAAAGGGTTTGTGGTCTGCACTCTTGTGGGAGGAGAGGCTGGACTCTGCCCTTCTGAGCTGGGAATTTCTGGTTAAAGGCTTATAGTGCCTGCATATTTGAACTGTTTCTTACTGAAATTGGTACACCTTGTTTGCTGTAGCATAGACTAGATCCAGGCCTGCTGAATCTAGCTTTGTTTGCATGCTTGTTGTTTGTTTGCTTGTTATTTCCCTGAAACGCTAATTCCACCTAAAACGTGGCTTTTCAGTGCTTCTGTGGATCCCTAGTGATATCTGCATTGCTTACTGTACTTATTTCCTTGTTTCACTTAAAAGAAAGTTACTGTTTGTCATTTTTGCATTTAAGTTACCTGTAACACATTGCATTTAAGTTACCTGGCACTTGCTCACTAAAGCAATTATATAAGTCAGCACTAAAAAATTAAAAGCACTACACCCTCACAAACTCCCCTTGTGTACCTTGTTCCCCATTGGCCCTTTTTTCAATTATAAAGGAATTCCCAATACTATTCTAGCATGTCCAAAGGTCAGTTGTCAATCTCCTCTCCGGTCCAGCTGGTGAATCTGGGAATCTTGAGGCAATGTTACAACTGCCTCATGTACACAGACAACCCTCTCCTCCTCCCAACAAATTCCAACACATGTGAGAGATGCAACCATATAGCCATACTGGAGGCTAAGCTCTCTCAACTCAGTACTGGCAGAACCAGTCAGGAGGAGAAGGAAACCACACTCACTACAATTCCAGTCTCACATAGACCTACCACGACAGCAAACCAAACACAAACACACAAAAACATACTCGGAGGCTAAATAAAAATCTGCCTAAGCAGCAGAGACCTCCAAAGCAGACACCCAAGCAACCGCTATCCCAAAACAAAACAAAACACGTGCAACACATAGCTCACAAAGCTAGTGTGCCGAACAGTCACAGCCCTTAAGGCTAAACAACACACCTGATACACTTGTAATAGGTGACAATCGCCAGGCACACTGACGTCCCGCTCATCAGGCTGAACAAGGAGAAGGTCACGGTGAGCTGCCTGTCGGGCGCTAGGATCCACCACATAACACAAGCACTCAGGTCACTCCAAGGCAAGTACAAATATGACTCAGTCATTGTCCATGCTGGTGTGAATGACCTGAGACGTACCTCCCTGGACTACATGAAAAGAGACATAGAGGAGCTCTCTGAGCATGTAGCCCAGGCCGGTATGACCCTGACCTTGAGTAGCATCTTACCCTCGCCAAGAATGATGCCAGAATATGAAGACAAGATGATCAATTTCAACAATTGGCTTAAGTATTGGGGATCCAATGCCTGTCAGCCTGGGATGACATGCTCGACAAGCCACGATGCTTCGCTAGGGACGGCTTGCACCTGTCACCCCCTGGGCTTTCGGATATTGGCAAAGGCTCTTGCTACCCCCATAGTGCCTTTTTTAGGCAAGGCTCAAAAGAGAAACCCACTTCCATAGGTATCACAAGGGATAAGAAACTAAGAGTAATGCTACTCAATGCCAGAAGTCTAAACCTCAAGATGCACTTTTCGAAACTCTCCTTAGCATGGAGAACATTGATATCTGTGCAGTAACAGAAACATGGTTCAAGGCTCCAGAGAGCACCCCTGCACTACCAGGTTATACCTCATACCATGCTTTTCGGCCCCAAAACTTGGACCGAACCACAAAAGGAGGGGGAGTATCAATATTCAAAGACACCCACACTTCCAGGTTGGTGGCACAGCACGAAGCATCAGAGACTATCCATGTGCAACTAACAGTGGGTAAAATTGCCTTCCAGTTTATAGCCTGCTACAGACCACCCTCCCAAACCCAGGAACCCCACTCGGCCTTCCTGAGGACACTGGAAAATATGAAGGTCTCTCCAAACACCATTGGGAGACTTCAACTACCCAAACATAGACTGGGAACATTACTCTAGTTCCAACACCCTAGCCCAAAGGTTCCTAGAATTTATAAATTCAAATGCTATGGAACAACTTGTTACCGCTCCCACAAGAGGGGAAAACATACTGGAACTGATCATCACCAACATGGAGACTCTATGCTCCAGACCAGAAGTGTATCCCTCACTGGTAAGATCAGACCATAAACTAATCTCACTGGATATTCACATCCCGACTCCACCCCCTGCCCTGAAAACCACAGTGAAAAACTTCTCTAAAGCAAATTTCACACTCCTCAAAACAGAGGTGGAATCCTTCAAAGCCCCCGGGCCTGTGGAAAATACGGCCCAGACCGCAGAATCCTTTATAAACGCATTCTATGAACACCTTCAGGAATGCATGGATCATGCAATCCCAAATAAAACCAAGACCCAATCCTCCAAAGGCAGACGTCCTGTCTGGTGGACCCCAGCCATAAACAAACTATACAATAGGAGGAGGAAGCTACTACATGATAGAGCAAAATCCCAAAAAGGGAAAGCATCGCTGATCAGTATTAGCAAAAAACTATGGGCACTCATAAAATCGTCTAAGGCCAGTTTCGAGAGAAAAACTGCACAGGACACTAAGGATAATCACAAGGCTTTCTTTCGTTATGTTAGGAACCTGGGTGGGAATTCCCAGATATGCTCAGAATTAGTCCAAAATGACAAAAAAATACACCGAACCCACAGACATTGCCAACATCCTAGCTGACAGGTTCAGCGCAAACTCCCCCTCCCCACCAAAAGGGCAAATATCTATCCCAACAGAGTGCTGGCTCCCTGACATCTCAGATGCTCAGGTAAGAGCTGCCCTCTCCAAAGCAAAAAACACAGCATCAATGGGACCAGACGGTGTCCCGGGCTGCATCCTACATGAACTCCAAGAAGAGCTAAACCCAAACATAAAACTACTGTTCAATCTCAGCCTTACTACAGGATATGTACCCAAAGAGTGGCGTACAGCAACAGTGGCCCCTCTCCACAAAGGTGGTGCCTCAACGGATCCTGGAAACTATCACCCCATAAGCCTGACTAGCTTGGTCTGCAAAGCTATGGAAAGGATCATCATGGACCTCATCAATAAAGATATTGGGGACCTACAGACACTGGATCCTACCCAGTTTGGCTTTGTTAAGGGCAGATCCTGCCTCTTAAACCTGGTTGATTTCTTTGAAACAGTCACCAAGGCCATTGACGAGGGGAAGGTGGTCCACACAGCCTACCTGGACCTCGCAAAAGCCTTCGATACAATACCCCACTCGGGCATTATAGATAAGCTCACCAGCTTAAATATAAACCCCTATGTCACTAGATGGGTTGCAAACTGGCTCAAGGACAGAACCCACATGGTTAGAATTGCTGGAGCCATGTCAGACTCCAAACCAGTTACAAGTGGCGTTCCACAAGGCTCAGTCCTGGGACCTCTCTTGTTCAGTATATATTTCTCGGAGGTACAGGCCAACACAGAAGGACTGTGGCTGACCAAGTTCGCAGATGACTGCAAACTGGGTGCCATAACCGACTCTCCAGCCAACAGAAGCATCCTCCAAAAGGGCCTCATAAAAACAGACAAGTGGTGCCAGAGCCATGGCCTCAAGCTAAACGCCAAAAAGTGAATAGTCATCCCCTTTGGCAAAAACAAAGTGCCCACAAATTACCACATAGGTGGTAATCCATTAAGTACAGAAGAAGTAATTAGGGACCTGGGGACCCAAGTTGATAGCAATCTCTCATTTGACAACCACGTGGCCAAAGTGGTTAGAAAAACATTTTATATAACCCACCTAATCATGAAGGGATTCACATCTAGATCAGGGGAGGTCATCGTGCCTCTTTACTCATACCTCATCAGACCCATAATTGAGTACAATGCCCCTTTTGGGATGTACCTTACCAGACACCTGCAGCAACTGGAAAGACCCCAAAAGTACCTCACCAAGAGGATCAAAGGGCTCAAACAGATGCCATATGCTGCCCAGTTAAAGAAACTCCAGCTCTACTCAGTGGCATACCGCCTGCTCAGAGGCGATCTGTGCCTGACGTATAAAGCCATGTCCAACCCGGAATTAATGGACATGCTACACCTCAGAAAATCCAAATCCCATCGAACTACGCTCGAGAGACTTGAACCTCAGCACTGAAATAAATAGGACATGCTGGAGGGACAGATTCATAACCCAGAGGCTCCCTTCACTCTGGAATAAAATCCCAGTCCAGGTTAGGCAGATTCCCTCATTGACTCTCTTCAAGAGGAATCTTGATGAGTGGATGGGAGATCGTAGGTTTATCCCGGGTATCACTTCTGTGTCACTGTTAGACAGAGGCACAGTATACTAACCTCGAAAAAGGGCATAGCAAAATTAATTTAAAATGGGTGGCGAAAGCCAACCACACTCTGGCTAGGCTTATAAATGCCCTAGGGCAGATAGCTTAGTATGAACCTATGAACCTATGACACAGCAATAATGTAATATGACAAATATCCAGAAAATTAGAAGTTATGTACTCACCATAACGTTCCATCTGAGTAGGTGTATTCATTTGTCTGCAACCTGTGGGTTATGGATCCGATATCGGATCCGAACCGGCATGGTTTTCCAGCTATGGATCCGAGCTCTCAGCTCCTCCCCTCACCCATAATGCCCTGCTCTCCCTACATGACCTCAGATCGAGTTTGCCATCAATAAAAATACCCTAGAAAGGGTAACACATAATATGCAGGAAACTGACAAGGCCAGGGGGATAGGAGGGCGGGATGGTTGCAGACAAATGAATACACCTACTCAGATGGAACGTTATGGTGAGTACATAACTTCTAAATCTGAAGTAGGAGATTAATTTGTCTGCAACCTGTGGGACAGTCCCCAGCTACCTGAATCTTGGGTGGCCATCATGGAAGGATATTCCGGAGCACCGCGGAGCCAAAGGATGCTCTACCTCTAGATGTAATATCCAACTTGTAGTGGGAAATAAAGGTATGAGATGAAGCCCAAGTGGCTGCTGAACAAATATCATCCAGAGGAATCCTAGCTTTAAAGGCCGCTGAAGTAGAAACTGACCGGGTTGAATGGGCATGTACTCCCTCCGGTGCAGGCCTTCCAGAAGTTTGATAAGCCAATAAGATGCACTGCGAAATCCAGCGTGATAAGGAGACTTTGGAAATTGGTTTACCCAAATTGAATTTAGCAAAGGAAATAAACAACTGGTCGGATTGCCTATGACCAGCTGTCCTGTTCAGATAAAATCTAAGTTGCCTGTGAACATCTAAGGAATGTAGCTTGTATTCACCTTTGTTTTGATATTTAGGAAAGAAAACAGGGAGGTTAATGGATTGATTAATATTTGCTTCAGAAGCTACCTTAGGAAGAAAGGATGGGTTGGTCCTGAGGTATACACGGTCCAGATGAAAGACCAAGTAAGGAGGCTTGATGGATAAGGCTTGAAGTTCTGAAACTCTCTTGGCCGAGGTAATGGCTACTAAAAAGGCCGTCTTGAAAGATAAAAATTTCAGATCTACCGTAGCCGCAGGTTCGAAGGGGGGAGCGGTCAAGGCCTGAAGAACCAATGAAAGGTCCCAAGGAGGAACCACTTGCTTTACAGGGGTCTGAGGAGAACAGTACCTTTTAGGAAAATCTTACACAATTTGGCAGACATCAGTGGACTGGAGTCTTGACCAATATGATAGTGAGAAATTGCCGCAAGTTGCACTTTGACCGTGGAACTGCTGGCACCATCATTAAAAAGAGTGGTTAGGAAGTCAAGCACCAGAGGAAGAGGAACTGTGAAGGGGTCTAGACCTTGCCGCTCTGCCCAAATGGAGAACAGTTTCCACTTGCTGCAGTAAACTTTCCTGGTAGATGGTTTATGAGCCGCTACCAGGATGGCCTTAACTGGAGACAAAATACCCTGACTCCTGATTAGGAGTGGAACTGGAGCAGCCAAGCAGTCAGCTTCAGGTTGTCCAGATTCGGGGTTGATAGATGGGATGGGTGAGATATCAGATCCGGAATGGGATCTAGAATCCAAGGAGGATTCACTGAGTGAGACCTTAGGAAAGGGAACCAGATCTGTCGAGGCCAGAATGGGGCAATGAGAATCATTCTGCACCCCAACCGAGAGGCTTTCTGAAGAACTTGGAGCATCAGAGGCAAGGGGGTAAGCATAAAGAAGACCGGGGCCAAGCATGCACCAGAGTGTCTCTTGGGGTATCTCCGGGAGGAGGGATTACAGCGAAAAACTGTCGCACTTGGTGTTTGAGGGAGACGCAAAAGATCGCAACAAGGAGTTCCCCACCGTGCGAAGATGCGTTTCGCTACCTGAGCATTGAGAGACCACTCGTAAGGGGAGAGAATGGTGCGACTGAGTTTGTCCGCAAGGATGTTGGACCGACCGAATATGCGTTGCGATGAGAAAGCGGTTGGTGGAGATTGCCCATTCCCACACTCTCATGGCTTCTCGACAAAGAGGGTAAGACCTGGTTCCCCCCTGTTTGTTGATGTACCAGACGACAGACATGTTGTCCGACTGAATTGCAATAGTTCCCAAGGGAAGAAAGGCCTGTAGTGCTTGCAACGCTAAGAGCACTGCTCTTATCTCTAGAAGATTGATATGCAGTAAGGTCTCTGAATCGTTCCACGTGCCTTGGACCGTCCGGCCTGCAAAATGCCCCCCCCACCCGAGGCGGGAGGCGTCCGTGGTCACCGTGGCGAGAGGGGGAGAAGCACAAAAGGGGCGGCCTCCGTGTAGATCTTGTGAGTGGAGCCACCACAGGAGGGACCGCTTGTAAGCCTTGCTGATGGCAATGGGATGATGCATAGGAAGAGCAAGATAAGACCACTGAACTAGGAGTGTCCATTGAAGGACCCGCATATTGAACCTGGCGAGAGGAAGAAGAGCTATCGCTGCTGCCATGGACCCTAGAGCCCTCAGGACCAACTCCGCCGGAACTGAGCTGGAGTGGAGGATGGCCCGCACCTGGAGCTGCAGATTCTGAATTCTGTCCGCAGTGAGGAAGGCTCTTAACTGTCTCGTGTCTAACCTGGCACCTATAAAATCTATGAATTGCGGGGCTAGGTTGGACTTTTCTGCATTTATTGTGATGCCCAGACGGGGAGCTAGATGGAAAAAGGAATCTCGCGCCAATAACAGTAGATGCCTTGTTGGGGCGGTGAGGAGCCAGTCATCCAGGTAAGGGAAGACCTGTACCCCCTGAAGCCTCAGGTGGGCCGCTACCACTGCTAATACTTTGGTGAACACCCTGGGGGCTGTGGTGAGACCAAAGGGAAGGACCCTGAATTGGTAGTGACTGGCTCCCAGCCGGAAGCGAAGAAACCTCCTGGAGCGTCTGTCCATTAGAATGTGGTAGCACGCATCCTTGAGGTCTATAGAGCACATCCAGTGATTTTCTCCCAGAAGGGGGAGAATGGACTGCAAGGTAACCATTCGGAACTTCTCCTTGGGAACTGCCAGGTTCAAGAGTGAAAGGTCTAATATTGGTCTTAGATCCCCCATCTTTTTTGGCACTAAAAAGAACCTGGAGTAGAACCCTGATCCGATCTGGTCTGGGGGGACGGGCTGGATGGCTCTTTTCTTCAGCAGATGGCCACTTTCTGCTAAAGCGGCCTCCCACTGACCGGGTGGAACGTCGGGGAGGGACTTCAATTTTGGGATGTGATGAAATGGAATGCGGTATCCTCTGGATATGATGCGGAGGACCCAGCGGTCTGATGTTATGGACTCCCATGCCACTAGGTGCTCCGAAAAACGTCCGACTGCCTCCAGAGTGGAGCAGCCGGGCAACCCTTCAGGGCTGCTGCGCGGGCCATTCAGAGAAAGGTTCTCTGGACCCGGTTCCTGGGAGCCCCTCTGCCCCTGGGGCGGCGTCCTCCCTGTCCTCCTCTGCCACGGAAGGACTGGTTGTCCGGAGCGGGTTGGGACTGCTGCGACTTCCGGAACCACATCTTCTTCTGGCCCTTTTGGTTCCTAGAATAGGGCCTCTGGGGCACAGAGAAGCGGATTCCGACGGCAGACAGCGTCTTCCCGTCCTTCTCGCTCTGGGTCAAAGTATCGCGAACAGTTTTGCCAAAACGGGCAGAACCATCGAAGGGAGCGTTCGCGAATGACGCCTTGAAGGGCTCCGTGAAATCGCAATGGTGGAGCCAGGCCTGACGTCTAGTAACTAGGCCTGTCCCTGCGGCTTTAGCGGCTCCCTCCGTAGCATGGGACAGTAACCGCATAGAGGTATTAGTCACGGACCTGAGAGTGGCCATACGGGTGGAGTGCAACAGTTTGTCCTCCTCCCACATGGACTCTGGGGGGGATGCAGCGTATTCCTTGATAAGATCGCGCTGCATCCTAATCACATGTGCCAAGTAGTTCAGCGCCCTCATTGAAAAGGTCGCTGAACTAAACATTCGCTTCCCCAAGCGGTCCATCATCTGAGACTCCTTGCTCGGGGGATGGACTGAGGGACTCTCCTGAGCAAGTTCCCTCTTGGTGGCTGCCGCCGTCAACATGGCATCTACCAGAGGCCCCTTGCTCCAGTGGGCACGGTCAGCCGGGGGACTAAGGATACGATCTGGCCTTTTTGGGATTGGCTCCACGGTGTCCGGTTCCTTCCACGCCCTGGTGGTAATCAGGTCCACCAGGGGGTCGGCAGGAGGGGACACCCAAGAGGTAGACGGGCCTGCTTCAAATGCCTCCAAGAACACGGACTCGTCTGAGGAAGACTTGGGGGCAGACCACCCCCCCCCCTTATGCGAAGCATTTCCATGATGTCTCCAAAGGAGACATCCTCGGGGGGTGATCTTGGGGAGCCTTCCCCTTCCTCCAAATCCGTGTCTTCTGTGAGAGACTCGGGAGTCTATGTGCCTCCTTTTGCGATGCTTGCGAGGGCATCCTCAGGGGGCTGTCAGAGGACCCTCGCAGCGTGTCATGTTCCAAAGGAAGAACTTGGGGCAAAGGAGCGGGCTGTCCCAGTGGCCGGATGGTGGAAGCCTGGCCCAGTGCAGATGGAGCGGGGAGCCGAAGCAAGTGCCGGGGGTCCGGAAACCCTCAACAGGGCCCTCTCCACTACATCAAAAGCCGAGGGGGAGCCAACCTCGACCAAAAGATCCGATAATCGGCTCCCCCTCGGATCCGAAGAGTGGATCGGAGCCGGCACCGAAGCACTCGGAACCGAGGGGGCAGTGCGCTCCGACACCAACGGTGCCGAAGGAGCACTGATCCCCCCGGATCTGAAGCTCGGATCCAGGCTCCGAGAGGTCGGATCCGAAGCAGTCGAGGGCAGGGTCGGATCCGAAGTACCCACTACTATCGGCGCCGACCCACCCCCGGCTCCGAAGCTGCTCGGCTCCAACCGCTCCGAACCCGGGTAGCGGGTCGGAGAAGGAGCTATAGGTTTAAAGAAAGGGGTCGAGCTCCCCCCCAGAGGGGGGGAGGCAGGAGCACTCCCATCTGCATCTGGGCATGGATGAACCTTCTCATCATCCGGTCCAGATCAGCATCAGATAAACTGTACGTGGATCTCGACGAGGCTACCGAGGTAGGCCTTGAGTGCCTCCTCGATAGCCTCGACGGAGATCGGGTCTCCTCCTTCTCAGGTCCCAGTGAAAAGCACACTGGAGACCGGAGCCGAGGAGGGGGAGAACCAGCAGACAAGGAGGCCGGAGGAGAAGCCCACTTGGCAGGCGGGGCCAAAACAGAGGTCTTGGCCCGCCGCTTATGGTGCTTCTCCCTCCGGTCCTATTTTCTTGCTTCCCTCTCCTCCAAACCACTAGAGGGAGGTTGAGTCCCAGGTGGAGGAGGGGGAGCAGGAGGGGAGGGTACCGTAGACACGGTACCCCCTGAAGGAGCGGTAGCCGAAGCCGAGTCCGGGGGCAAAAGTCCCGCCAGGACCAGCTTCGACCTCCGCTCCTTCAATGCCCTGGGGTGGAACCCTGCACAAATGGAACATCCAGAAGTAAGGTGTTCAACCTCAAGGCATCAAACGCACCGAGTGTGGCCATCAGCAGGGGAAAGCTTATGGCCACACTCGGAGCACTTCGAAAAGAAAGCCTTAGGGGGGTTCAGACATCCTAAGGATACTACTACTACTTTACTTTTTTTTGAAAATTAAAAAAGTAAAAGCTAACTAGCCAAGCAAACACAGGCCCAAACACACACTACGTACCAGCGAGGGGAGGGATAACTAAAAGTTATAAAAGTTATTAAAACTTAAAAACTTTAAGCTATAAGGATAGGGAACCTACAACTTTCACACAAAACTAACTAAAAATTTTAAAATTTAACACTGTAAAAGGTAATAACAACACTTAGCTGAAGAGCTCTGAAATCCAATCTGGTCACCAGCGCGGCAAACTAGATCTGAGGTCATGTAGGGAGAGCAGGGCATTATGGGTGAGGGGAGGAGCTGAGAGCTCGGATCCATAGCTGGAAAACCATGCCGGTTCGGATCCGATATCGGATCCATAACCCACAGGTTGCAGACAAATGAATCTCCTACTTCAGATCTTAAATTAAGATCCAATTTGAGCTTCCAGGGCAGTCACTGTGCTGACACAACTGGAAAACTATACTACCCTATTCAAAAACATTACTGGGGGTGAGTTACTAGAAGTGAGCGCAAATTTGTCCTTGTCTTCTTGTTAAGACTACAGACAGCTCCGCCCATACGCACTCACTGATTCAACAAGCTCTTCTGGATCCAGTGATGAAAAAACATATACTTTTGTGTTTGCACTTTAAATTATTTTTCTGCATTGTTTTACTGTTTCTGCATTTAGTTTGGACAAGTGTAGGGATAATCTTGATTAGAATCATACTACACATGACAGACTAACTGCAACATATCCTAGGTAGGTGTGAGCAATTTGGCTTCAGGCTTCACTAGTTTTCCACTGGTTCTTTTGTTTTCTTGTTCACTCTTTACAGGGAGCACATCTCACCTCGTGTCTACCTGTTAAAATGGCAGAAAGCTGTGCTCACACTGTGCCCAGTGAGAGACTACACAAGTGCTTATGGACCTGCTGATTTTCAGAAAATAAAAATAAAAATACATTTTTATGTTTGCACTTAACCTGCCTAACTGATTTGCCATTTTAAAATGCCTTTTGCCAATTAAAGTGTTTTCTGCATTGTTTTACTGCCTTCTCCCTTTCTCAGTTAATCCGTTTGGCAGGTGTAGGAGCCATCTCTGATAAAGTGGTAGTTCACTTAAGTGAGAGGTGGCTCAATTGCAGCATGCCCTATGTAGCTGAGAGTACTCTGGCTTCATGTTTCATCTGTTTACCACCGGTTCTTTTGTTTTCTTGTTTGCTACGTACAATACTCATTGTAATAAAAATGCATGACATTTTTGTGATGCTTGCTTAAAGCACAGATATTTTGTGTTGTTGTTAATTAATATGTAAAGTATCTGCATTCCACCCATCCATCACCCCTTTTTCCATTTTTCGTACATGGGAGTCAGGGTGTCACTTCAACAGTGACAATCATCTACAGCCAAGGTTCACACAGCTGGGCGGACAGCCCTGCTGTGAGGCAACATCACTAGCCACTGTGTAATCAGCACCTCACTACTTATGTTTTACTTTGTTGTGTATTGTAGCTTTTTGCATCTGGCCTCCTCTGAAAACCTGGATAGCCAAGTAAACAAACAAACATATACACATATGGAGGAGTTGCACAGCACATTCTATGGCCACTCCCTGGTGCCACACAGATGCCACCCCAGAGGGCTGGGATCAGCTGCTTATACAATGAATGCACAGACAGCCTAGGGTTATGAATCTAAGAATCTAAGATTCAGAAGCCAGGGCCTAAGCTGCATATTAACCAAGCTCCTGTACATTTCCACAAACCTGAAACATATTATGGACTTCTGAAGAGCTGTATTATCAAAAGACAACAGGCCAATCTTTGCCAAATCCAATGTTTCAATATGTACACAAAGAAGTTTCTACTCTATAGAATTAATACAAACAGTTGAATATTTCCTCCATAAAAACATAAAATATATTAGAAATGGAAGACTACAATGGGGGTGGATGTATTGTGAAAAAAGAGACAATTCAAACCTTTACATGTCATACCGATTGTCTCAAATACAAGAAATGCTGTAAGTCACCGGCCCTGCCTTCACAGTATCTGGCTGGGTCAAACATAAATGTTACGTTACCATCAATAACTACAAAGGAGTCTTCAAGTAGAATCCTTTGCAAGACTGTCAGAGCAAAACCTCTGACCTTGTAAATACAGTCTAGTTCACCATACTTTATAATGTAGTGAACAGAACACTGTACAACTGCTTCCCACAGAGTAGTAGCCATGGATACGGCTATCACTCCTGTAATAGGGGTCCTGACACATGGATGAACAAATACAATCAAAGCCAAATTTCAAACTAGTGAAAAAAATGGAAATGGTTACTTACTGGGGACCCAAATTTTTCAGAAGCAAAGGAAACAAAATAGGCTGAGCTGATTAAAAAGACAGGTTTAGGCACCAAGTCCTTCAGTGCTTTTATGCCAACAGACAGCAGAAGGCTGAACGTGAAAGGTCAATACTGGGAAAAACAGAAAATAAAAGTCCATCACCCTGGCAAAACTAACATACTAAGAAAGAAGGGGAATTGAGGGAGGAAGCAGCTACTGCAGTAATAATCATTCAAGCATCTACTGTTATGGTAAGTTTATTTACACAGCTGCACTATGTTCTTCAATCTGATCATTGCTGCAGTAGCCTAAGCTATATGGGGAGATTTCCATAGCTTACAATTTTTGGGAGGTGGAAGGGGAAGAGTCTAGGAGCACATGAAGATTGGTCCTAGCAAAGCCTTATCTAGACCTAGAGAAAGAATCAGGTTTATAGTGCTTTGTAAATGCATACATAGAGAGGACCAAGAAACAACTTCTGGAATACTTCTAGACTCCACTTCTTTCCAATAAAAGCCATAGATGAAGCCAAGTCCCTGGTAGAGTGGGGCCTTGACCCTCCCTGGAATAGTTTTCTTGAGGTGAGCATAATAAAAGGCCTTTGACAACCCTTTGTAAATACACTGCTTTGACAAAGGTTGTCCCTTCTTCTTACCTTCACAAGAAAATAACTTTATATATCCTAGCTGCCTTTATAGGGGCTGGCTAACTATCAGGAAAACTGCAGGCAGTAATACACATGTCCTCTAAAGCTGAAAGAACAGGAGGAATGGATGTAGGTTCTGGAAATTCCTTCTGCAACAGCTCACATTATTTTCTGAGAGACTGAAAGATCTCAGTGTTCTCACACTGATAACACTGCCACATCCAATAAGAAGTCTCAGAAAAAGAGAAACCTGTAAAGGGAGAATCAGAAACTGAGCTCTCCTCTAAAGACTGAATCAGAAATCTGATATGGAAACCCTGTATCTGTCCCTTCATCTTCCTGTCCAGTTCAGAATCTTGAATCTCTTCAAGCAAAGAAGTATCCCTCTTTTTTTTTAACCAGAAACTTTTTTTATACAAAGAATCAATAACATGAATTAAACCCTGAACCAGGCCAAGTAAATTACTCCCATCCACAGAAATTTGAGGAAGAGTAGATGCATGTTTAACTTCTGTTTCTTTTTTATAGGAAATATGGGGCCAACAATGTTATTCATGGAAGCAGTAGCTTCCCCAGGGATGGGCACAACATTTTGACAGAATATGAAAGTCTACCCTGTTCCCTCCCCCAGGATCTGAAGCTTTGGAAGCTGCCCCACTGTTACAGCCTTGCAAAATATAACTCATACAGCTTTGACTACTGCAATGGTGATCAACATAAAGAACACTGTGCTGACACTTGTTGATGTGAAATAACAGTGATATTTAAGCATGGCTGGTAATTTAATCAGCTCCTCTACATCCATTTTTTATATATAAACATTTAAAAAATTATATATACATTATATATATATATATATATATATATATATATATATATATATATATATATATATATATATATATATATCTATATGGGTCTACTTCACTTCATCGAAATCCCATTTCACTGTCATTCATTTCACTGAGACCAAATCACCTAAAATTCAAAACACTGATAACTCATTTCACTGAATCTCATTTCACCGACAGCTTAAAATGCTAAACTTCACAAAACTAAATGGAAAACCATACACAAACTCACAAAACTAATGGCTACCTCTTTCTACAACTTAAAAACAAATTATATATCCTCAACAAAAAACAAACAATATAAAACCAAACTAAGTTGGGGGCTACACCCCCACACCCCCCAACATGGGAGGGCTATGCCTATCTCCAGGTCACACTGTAGCAGGGAACAGGGCATATACCTTTTACTTGCCTCACAGTACTCTACACACTGCCACATCAAGTCTATAGCTTAAAAGTCAGTGAAATGAGTTGTCAGTGTTGTGAACTTTAGGTGATTTGGTCTCAGTGAAATGAATGTCAGTGAAATGGGATTTTGGTGAAGTGAAGTAGACCCATATACGTTTGTATATACACACACACACACACACACACACACACAGACACACACACACACACACACACACACACACACACACACACATATTTGAATCTAGTACCATTAGACTCAAGTGACTAAGGTTGAAACTAACATATTAGCTTTATATTATAGTATTACCGTACGCCCAGTGTAACCAGCCACTGGGGATGCACAAGCCAGTGCATTTCTTTGAGCCGGTCCCAAGCCCGGATAAATGGGGAGGTTTGCATCAGGAAAGGCATCTGGCGTAAAACCTCGGCCAAATGACTTACGTGGAGAACATTTCATATTTCCATACCAGATCGGTCAAAGCCCGGGTTAACAACGACCGCCACCAGTACTGTTAGCCAACAGGGTGCTGGCGGAAATTGGGCTACTGTTGGCCGAAGGAGAAGAGGAGGGGGAAGGCTTGCCCGAAGGCAGGAAGAGAGGAGGAAGGTTAGGAGTGTAGTAGTGCGGGTAGGAACTTTGAATGTTGGCAGTATGACTGGTATAGGGAGAGGGCTAGCTGATAGGATGGAGAGAAGGAAGGTTGATGCATTGTGCGTGCAAGAGACCAGATGGAAGGGAAGTAAGGCCATGTGTACAGGAGGTGGGTTCAAATTGTTCTATCATGGTGTGGATGGCAGGGGAAATGGGGTAGGGGTTATCTTAAAGGGACAGTATGCCAAGAGTGTTTTGGAGGTGAAGAGAGTGTCTGGTATAGTGATGTTTATGAAGCTTGAAATTGATGGTGTAATAATGAATGTTGTTAGTGCATATGCTCCACAAGTTGGGTGTGCGATGGATGAAAAAGAAAAATTTTGGAGTGAGTTAGATGAAGTGGTGGTGAGTGTATCAAAGGGTGAGAGACTAGTGATTGGAGCGGACTTCAATGGACATGTTGGTGAAGTGAACAGAGGGGAGGAGGAAGTGATGGGTAGGTATGATGTTAAGGCGAGGAATGCTGAAGGTCAGATGATTGTGGATTTTGCGAAAAGGATGGACATGGCTGTGGTGAATATGTATTTTAAGAAGAGGGAGGAGCACAGGGTGATGTACAAGAGTGGAGGAAGATGCACACAGGTGGATTATATCCTATGTAGGAGGGGCCAGTCTGAAGGAGATTGGAGACTGTAAAGTGGTGACAGGGGAAAGTGTAGTTAAGCAGCACAGAATGGTGGTCTGTAGGATGACGTTGGTGATCGAGATGAGGAGTGTGAAAGCAGTGCCAAGGATTAAATGGTGGAAGTTAAAAAAGGGTAATTGAGAGGTGGAGTTCAGGGAAGAGTTAAGACAGGCACTGGGAGGCAGTGAAGAGTTACCGAATAGCTGGGTAACTATAACAGAGCTAGTAAGGGAGACTGCTAGAAAGGTGCTTGGTGTGACATCTGGACAGAGGAAGGAGGACAAGGAGACCTGGTGGTGGAATGAGGAAGTACAGGAGAGTATACAGAGGAAGAGGCTGGCAAAGAAGAAGTGGGATTGTCAAAGAGATGAAGACTGTAGACATGAGTATAAGGAGATGAGGGGCACGGCAAAGAGAGAGGTGGTGAAGGCTGAGGATAAGGCATATGGAGAGTTGCATGAGAGAGATTGGACACTAAGGAGGGAGAAAATGACCTGTACCGATTGGCTAGACAGAGGGATAGAGCCAGGAAAGATGTGCAGCAGGTAAGGGTGATAAAGGATAGTGAGGGAAACGTACTCACAAGCGAGGAGTGTGTGTTGAGTAGATGGAAAGAGTACTTTGAGGGGCTGATGAATGAAGAGAATGAGAGAGAGAAGGCTGGATGATGTGGGGATAGTGAATCAGGAAGTGAAACAGATTAGCAAGGAGGAAGTAAGGACAGCTATGAAGAGGATGAAGAATGGAAAGGCTGTTGGCCCAGATGACATACCAGTGGAAGCATGGAGGTGCTTAGGAGAAATGGCAGTGGAATTTTTAACCAGATTGTTTAATGAAATTTTGGAAAGTCAGAGGATGCCTGAGGAGTGGAGAAAACGTGTTTTGGTACCTATATTTAAGAATAAGGGTGATGTGCAGGGCTGCAGTAACTACAGAGGGATAAAATTGATCAGTCACAGCTTGAAGTTATGGGAAAGAGTAGTTGGGAGGGTGGCTTAATGGTTAAGGTGATTACCTTATAAACATAAGGTGCAGGGTTTGAGTCTCAAGGCATAAAGTACAGTTTTGTACCTACCATAAATGTAGATGTTCGAAGATCCACATTGCTGCAGTCCTAACACTTGGGGTAGTCCGCTGTCCCAGTCGGCCCGAATACCAAAGTATAAGGCTGACGTCGGTCAAGGCGCATTATTCTGACGTCAGGACGTCAGGGTACAAATGCGCATGACCGACGTCATATCCTCAGTCTTTTCTTGCCCCAGATGTCAGAAGACCCTAAAAAGATAAGGCCAAAACCAAAAAACACCAAACACTCCTGTACCAAATATATGTACAATATATACAAATTTACAAAAGTACAACCCCACCCACACAACCACCCCTAAACACAGAGGGGAAGGAGGGAGGGTAAATTGGACTGCAGCAATGTGGATCTTCGAACATCTACATTTATGGTAGGTACAAAACTGTACTATGTTCTTCATCACAAACTAATCTCGCTGGAGGTCCTCATCCCACCCCCACCTGAAATAAAAAAGACCACAGTAAAGAACTTCTCGAAAGCCGACTTCACACTTCTAAAGACTAGTGTGGTCTCCTTTAAGGCCCCCGAGCCGGCGGAAAACAGTACTCAAGCCGCTGAATCACTTACAAATGCCTTCTACCAGCACCTGCAGGACTGCATGGATAAGGCAATCCCAAGCAAAACAAAGACTCTTTGTACCAAAGGCAAGCGTCCAGTCTGGTGGACCCCAGCCATAAACAAACTCTACAACAAAAGGAGGAAGCTACTACAAGATAGAGCAAAATCCTTAAAAGGTAAGACACCCTTGATCACTATAAGTAAAAACTAAGAGCTCTCATAAAATCATCCAAAGCAAATTTTGAGAGAAAAATAGCTAAAGACTCAAAAGACAATCATAAGGCCTTCTTTAGCTATGTTAAGTTAGAAACCTGGGAGAAACCTCCCAGATATGCTGAGAACTAGTTCAAAATGATGTGAAGATTACTGATCCTACAGACATTGCCAACATACTGGCTGACAGGTTCAGTGCAAACTTCTCCTCCCCCAAAAGGAGAGATATCTATACCAAGCGATTGCAGCCCCCAAACATCTCCAACGCCCAAGTGAGAACTGCTCTCCAAAGCAAAAACACAGCATCCATGGGACCTGATGGTGTCCCCGGCTGTGTGCTCCACTTAACTCAACGAGGAATTAAACCCACAGCTAGGACAGCTGTTTAATCATAGTCTTACCTCTGGATACGCATCAGGGAGTGGCGCACTGCAACTGTGGTCCCACTTCACAAAGGCGGTGCCTCCACCGACCCTGGAAATTACCGCCCATTAGCTTGACAAGCCTTATCTGCAAAGCCATGGAGAGGATCATAATGGATCTCATAAATAAAGACATAGGGAATTTGCAGACTTTGGATCCATCCCAGTTTGGCTTTGTCAAAGGCAGATCATGCCTTCTAAACTTGGTTGACTTTTTCAAACAGTCACCAAAGCCATTGATGAGGGAAAGGCAGTCCATACAGCCTACCTCGATCTGGCAAAGGCCTTGATACAATACCCCACTGGTATCATTGAAAAACTCATCAGCTTAAATGTTAACCCATACATCACAAGATGGGTTGCAAACTGGCTGAGTGACAGAACCCACAGGGTCAGAGTTGCTGGCGCCATGTCAGACTCAAAGCCTGTCACAAGTGGTGTACCACAGGGCTCAGTCCTGGCCCACTCTTGTTTGGCATCTACTTTCCAAGTACAAGCAAACACAGGAGGGTTATGGCTGACAAAGTTTGCAGATGACTGCAAACTGGGCGCCATAGTGGAAAAACACATCTGACACAGATATCCTTCAGAAGGGTCTCACAGAAACGGATAACTGGTGCCAGAGCCATGGCCTAAAGTTAAATGCCAAAAATGCATAGTCATACCCTTGGGAAAAACAAGGTTACCCCTAGCTACCAAATAGGTGGCAATCCACTGAGCATAGAAGAAGTTATCAGGGACCTGGGGACCCAGGTTGATAGTAGTCTGTCATTCGACACCCATGTAGCTAAAGTAGTTAGGAAGACCTTCTACATTGCCCACCTTATCATGAAGGGATTCTCATCTAGATCAAGGGAGGTCATAGTCTCCTATACTCATCACTCATCAGACCAATGATTGAGTACAATGCCCCATTCGAATGTATCTGACCCGACACTTGCAGCAGCTGGAGAGGCCACAAAGTTCCTCACCAAAAGGATAAAGGGTCTCAAACATCTGTCCTATGCTGCCCGACTGAAAGAACTCCAGCTCTATTCAGTCGCTACCGCTTGCTCAGAGGTGACCTTTGCCTAACATACAAGGCCATGTCAAACCCAGATTTGATGAATATGCTTCACCTCAAAAATCTAGATCCGCCAGAGCCACAAGGGCGAGACTTAAACCTCGACACGGCTATTAATAGGACGCTGGAGGGATAGGGATAGATTCATCACCCAAAGACTCCTATGCTGTGGAATATAAACACAACTGGAAAAACTATACTACCCTATTCAAAAACATTACTGGGGGGTGAGTTACTAGAAGCTGAAAGGCAAATTTGTCCCTTGTCTTCTTGTTAAAACTACATGACAGCTCCGCCTTTACACAAGACTCGCACTCACACTGATTCAACAAGCTCTTCTGGATCCATGAAAGTGATGAAAAAAACTACTTATATACTTTTGTGTTTGCACTTTTAAATTATTTTTCTGCATTGTTTTACTGTTTTCTGCATTTAGTTTGGACAAGTGTAGGGATAATCTTGATTAGAATCATACCTTTTCACACATGACAGACTAACTGCAACGCATATCCTAGGTAGGTGTGAGCAATTTGGCTTCAGGCTTCACTAGTTTTCCACTGGTTCTTTTGTTTTCTTGTTCACTCTTTACAGGGAGCACATCTCACCTACGTGTCTACCTGTTAAAATGGCGAAAGCTGTGCTCACACTGTGCCCAGTGAGAGACTACACAAGTGCTTATGGACCTGCTGATTTTCAGAAAATAAAAATAAAATACATTTTTGTGTTTGCACTTAACCTGCCTAACTGATTTGCCATTTTAAAAATGCCTTTTGCCAATTAAAGTGTTTTCTGCATTGTTTTACTGCCTTCTCCCTTTCTCAGTTAATCCGTTTGGCAGGTGTAGGAGCCATCTCCTGATAAAGTGGTAGTTCACTTTAAGTGAGAGGTGGCTCAATTGCAGTAGTTCTTTTATGCCCTATGCTTGGCCCCGGAGTACTCTGGCTTCATGTTTCATCTGTTTTACCACAGTTCTTTTGTTTTTCTTGTTTACTTTCATTACAATACTTCATTGTAATAAAAATGCATGACATTTTGTGATGCTTGCTTAAAGCACAGATATTTTGTGTTGTTGTTAATTAATATGTAAAGTATCTGCATTCCACCCATCCATCACCCCTTTTTCCATTTTTACATGGGGAGTCAGGTGGTGTCACTTCAACAGTGACAATCATCTACAGCTGCAAGGTTCCACACAGCTGGGCTGGACAGCCCTGCTGTGAGAACAACATCACTAGCCACTGTGTAATCAGCACCTCACTGCACTTATGTTTTACTTTGTTGTGTATTGTAGCTTTTGCATCTGGCCTCCTCTGAAAACCTGGATAGCCAAGTAAACAAACAAACATATTATACACATATGGAGGAGTTGCACAGCACATTCTATGGCCACTCCCTGGTGCCACACAGATGCCACCCCAGAGGGCTGGGATCAGCTGCTTATACAATGAATGCACAGACAGCCTAGGGTTATGAATCTAAGAATCTAAGATTCAGAAGCCAGGGCCTAAGCTGCATATTAACCAAGCTCCTGTACATTTCCACAAACCTGAAACATATTATGGACTTCTGAAGAGCTGTATTATCAAAAGACAACAGGCCAATCTTTTTGCAAATCCAATGTTTCAATATGTACACAAAGAAGTTTCTACTCTATAGAATTAATACAAACAGTTGAATATTTCCTCCATAAAAACATAAAATATATTAGAAATGGAAGACTACAATGGGGGTGGATGTATTGTGAAAAAAGAGACAATTCAAACCTTTACATGTCATAACCGATTGTCTCAAATACAAGAAATGCTGTAAGTCACTGGCCCTGCCCTTCACAGTATCTGGCTGGGTCAAACATAAATGTTACGTTACCATCAATAACTACAAAGGAGTCTTCAAAGTAGAATCCTTTGCAAGACTGTCAGAGCAAAACCTCTGACCTTATGTAATACAGTCTAGTTCACCATACTTTATAATGTAGTAGACAGAACACTGTACAACTGCTTCCCACAGAGTAGTAGCCATGGATCACGCTATCACTCCTGTAATAGGGGGTCCTTGACACATGGATGAACAAATACAATCAAGCCAAATTTCAAACTAGTGAAAAATGGAAATGGTTACTTACTGGGGACCCAAATTTTTCAGAAGCAAAGGAAACAAAATAGGCTGAGCTAAAAAGACAGTGTTTTAGGCACCAGAAGTCGCTTAGCAGTGCCTTTTATGCCAACAGACAGCCGGAAGGCTGAGCGTGAAAGGTCAATACTGGGAAAAACAGAAAATAAAAAGTCCATCACCCTGGCAAAACTAACATACTAAGAAAGAAAATTGAGGAGGAGCAGCTACGCAGTAATAATCATTCAAGCATCTACTGTTATGGTAAGTTTATTTCACACAGCTTTGCACTATGTTCTTCAATCTGATCATTGCTGCAGTAGCCTAAGCTATATGGGGAGATTTCCGCAAGCTTACAATTTTGGGAGGTGGAAGGGGAAGAGTCCTAGGAGCACACTTGAAGATTGGTCCTAGCAAAGCCTTATCTAGACCTAGAGAAAGAATCAGGTTTATAGTGCTTTGTAAATGCATACATAGAGAGGACCAAGAAACAACTTCTGGAATACTTCTAGACTCCACTTCTTTCCAATAAAAGCCATAGATGAAGCCAAGTCCCTGGTAGAGTGGGGCCTTGACCTTCCATGGAATAGTTTTCTTGAGGTGAGCATAATAAAAGGCCTTTGACAACCCTTTGTAAATACACTGCTTTGACAAAGGTTGTCCCTTCTCCTTACCTTCACAAGTAAAGAACTTTATATATCCTAGCTGCCTTTATAGGGGCTGGCTAACTATCAGGAAAACTGCAGGCAGTAATACACATGTCCTCTAAAGCTAAAAGAACAGGAGGAATGGATGTAGGTTCTGGAAATTCCTTCTGCAACAGCTCACATTATTTTCTGAGAGACTGAAAGATCTCAGTGTTCTCACACTGATAACACTGCCACATCCAATAAGAAGTCTCAGAAAAAGAGAAACCTAAAGGGAGAATCAGAAACTGAGCTCTCCCTCTAAAGACTGAATCAGAAATCTGATATGGAAACCCTGTATCTGTCCCTTCATCTTCCTGTCCAGTTCAGAATCTTGAATCTCTTCAAGCAAAGAAGTATCCCTCTTTTTTTTTAACCAGAAACTTTTTTTATACAAAGAATCAATAACATGAATTAAACCCTGAACCAGGCCAAGTAAATTACTCCCATCCACAGAAATTTGAGGAAGAGTAGATGCATGTTTAACTTCTGTTTCTTTTTTATAGGAAATATGGGGCCAACAATGTTATTCATGGAAGCAGTAGCTTCCCCAGGGATGGGCACAACATTTTGACAGAATATGAAAGTCTACCCTGTTCCCTCCCCCAGGATCTGAAGTTTTGGAAGCTGCCCCACTGTTACAGCCTTGCAAAATATAACTCATACAGCTTTGACTACTGCAATGGTGATCAACATAAAGAACACTGTGCTGACACTTGTTGATGTGAAATAACAGTGATATTTAAGCATGGCTGGTAATTTAATCAGCTCCTCTACATCCATTTTTATATATAAACATATGGGTCTACTTCACTTCATCGAAATCCCATTTCACTGTCATTCATTTCACTGAGACCAAATCACCTAAAATTCAAAACACTGATAACTCATTTCACTGAATCTCATTTCACCGACAGCTTAAAATGCTAAATTTCACAAAACTAAATGGAAAACCATACACAAACTCACAAAACTAATGGCTACCTCTTTCTACAACTTAAAAACAAATTATATATCCTCAACAAAAAACAAACAATATAAAACCAAACTAAGTTGGGGCTACACCCCACACCCCCAACATGGGAGGCTATGCCTATCTCCAGGTCACACTGTAGCGGGGAACAGGGCATATACCTTTTACTTGCCTCACAGTACTCTACACACTGCCACATCAAGTCTATAGCTTAAAAGTCAGTGAAATGAGTTGTCAGTGTTGTGAACTTTAGGTGATTTGGTCTCAGTGAAATGAATGTCAGTGAAATGGGATTTTGGTGAAGTGAAGTAGACCCATATACGTTTGTATATACACACAGACACACACACACACACACACACACACACACACACACACACACACACACACACACACACACACACACACACACACACACACACATATTTGAATCTAGTACCATTAGACTCAAGTGACTAAGGTTGAAACTAACATATTAGCTTTATATTATAGTATTACCGTACGCCCAGTGTAACCAGCCACTGGGGATGCACAAGCCAGTGCATTGCTTTGTGCCGGTCCCAAGCCCGGATAAATGGGGAGGGTTGCATCAGGAAAGGCATCTGGCGTAAAACCTCGGCCAAATGACTTACGTGGAGAACATTTCATATTTCCATACCAGATTGGTCAAAGCCCGGGTTAACAATGACCGCCACCAGTACTGTTAGCCAACAGGGTGCTGGCGGAAATTGGGCTACTATTGGCCGAAGGAGAAGAGGAGGGGGAAGGCTTGCCCGAAGGCAGGAAGAGAGGAGGAAGGTTAGGAGTGTAGTAGTGCGGGTACGAACTTTGAATGTTGGCAGTATGACTGGTATAGGGAGAGGGCTAGCTGATAGGATGGAGAGAAGGAAGGTTGATGTATTGTGCGTGCAAGAGACCAGATGGAAGGGAAGTAAGGCCATGTGTACAGGAGGTGGGTTCAAATTGTTCTATCATGGTGTGGATGGCAGGGGAAATGGGGTAGGGGTTATCTTAAAGGGACAGTATGCCAAGAGTGTTTTGGAGGTGAAGAGAGTGTCTGGTATAGTGATGTTTATGAAGCTTGAAATTGATGGTGTAATAATAGATATTTGTTAGTGCATATGCTCCACAAGTTGGGTGTGCGATGGATGAAAAAGAAAAATTTTGGAGTGAGTTAGATGAAGTGGTGGTGAGTGTATCAAAGGGTGAGAGACTAGTGATTGGAGCGGACTTCAATGGACATGTTGGTGAAGTGAACAGAGGGGAGGAGGGAAGTGATGGGTAGGTATGATGTTAAAGTGTGGAATGCTGAAGGTCAGATGATTGTGGATTTTTTGAAAAGGATGGACATGACTGTGGTGAATATGTATTTTAAGAAGAGGGAGGAGCACAGGGTGATGTACAAGAGTGGAGGAAGATGCACTCAGGTGGATTATATCCTATGTAGGAGGGGCCAGTCTGAAGGAGATTGGAGACTGTAAGTGGTGACAGGGAAAGTGTAGTTAAGCAGCACAGAATGGTGGTCTGTAGGATGGCGTTGGTGATCAAGATGAGGAGTGTGAAAGCGGTGCCAAGGAGTTAAATGGTGGGAGTTAAAAGGGTAATTGAGAGGTGGAGTTCAGGGAAGAGTTAAGACGGGCACTGGGAGGCAGTGAAGAGTTACGAATAGCTGGGTAACTATAACAGAGATAGTAAGGAGACTGCTAGAAAGGTGCTTGGTGTGACATCCTGGACAGAGGAAGGAGGACAAGGAGACCTGGTGGTGGAATGAGGGGTACAGGAGAGTATACAGAGAAGAGGCTGGCAAAGAAGAAGTGGGATTGTCAAAGAGATGAAGAATGTAGACATGAGTATAAGGAGATGAGGGCCGCGGCAAAGTGGTGCTGAGGATAAGGCATATGGAGAGTTGCATGAGAGAGATTGGACACTAAGGAGGGAGAAAATGACCTGTACCGATTGGCTAGACAGAGGGATAGAGCCAGGAAAGATGTGCAGCAGGTAAGGGTGATAAAGTATAGTGAGGGAAACGTACTCACAAGCGAGGAGTGTGTGTTGAGTAGATGGAAAGAGTACTTTCAGGGGCTGATGAATGAGAGAGAGAAGGCTGGATGATGTGGGGATAGTGAATCAGGAAGTGAAACAGATTAGCAAGGAGGAAGTAAGGACAGCTATGAAGAGGATGAAGAATGGAAAGGCTGTTGGCCCAGATGACATACCAGTGGAAGCATGGAGGTGCTTAGGAGAAATGGCAGTGGAATTTTTAACCAGATTGTTTAATGAAATTTTGGAAAGTCAGAGGATGCCTGAGGAGTGGAGAAAACGTGTTTTGGTACCTATATTTAAGAATAAGGGTGATGTGCAGGGCTGCAGTAACTACAGAGGGATAAAATTGATCAGTCACAGCTTGAAGTTATGGGAAAGAGTAGTTGGGAGGGTGGCTTAATGGTTAAGGTGATTACCTTACAAACATAAGGTGCAGGGTTTGAGTCTCAAGGCATAACTGGCTAGGCTTAAAATGGCTCACAAGGGAAGTTAGCTTAGTACTAATCTATGAACCTAGTGGAAGCTAGGTTAAGAAGGGAGGTGATGATTAGTGATCAGCAGTATGGTTTCATGCCAGGAAAGAGCACTACAGATGTAATGTTTGCTCTGAGAGTGTTGTTGGAGAAATACAGAGAAGGTCAAAAGGAGTTGCATTGTGTCTTTGTGGACTTAGAGAAAGCATATGACAGGGTGCCTAGAGAGGAGTTGTGGTATTGTATGAGGAAGTCGGGAGTGGCAGAGAAGTATGTAAGAGTGGTACAGGATATGTACGAGGGTAGCGTGACAGTGGTGAGGACTGCAGTGGAAGTGACAGATACATTTAAGGTGGAAGTGGGATTACATCAAGGATCAGCTCTGAGCCCTTTCTTATTTGCAGTGGTGATAGACAGGTTGACAGATGAGACCAGACATGAGATCCCATGGACTATGATGTTTGCAGATGACATTATGATCTGTAGTGAGTGTAGAGACCAGGTTGAAAAGACTCTGGAGAGGTGGCGATATGCTCTAGAGAGGAGAGGAATGAAGGTCAGCAGGACTAAGACAGAATATATGTGTGTAAATGAGAGGGAGGGTAGAGGAATGGTGAGGATGCAGGGAGTAGAGTTGGCAAAGGTGGATGAGTTTAAGTACTTGGGATCAACAGTTCAGAGTAATGGTGAATGTGGAAGAGAGGTGAAGAAGAGTACAGGTAGGGTGGAATAGGTGGAGAAGAGTATCAGGAGTGATTTGTGACAGACGGGTACCAGTAGGCGAAAAGGGAAGGTCTACAAGAGGGTAGTGAGACCAGCTATATTTATATGGGTTGGAGATGGTGGCATTGACAAAAAGGCAAGAGTCAGAGCTGGATGTGGCAGTTAAGATTCGCACTGGGTGTGACCAGGATGGACAGGATTAGGAATCAGTATATTAGAGAGTCAGCTCAGGTTGGACAGTTTGGAGACAAAGCAAGAGAGATTGCGTTGGTTTGGACATGTGCTGAGGAGGGATGCTGGGTATATTGGGAAAAGGATGCTGAGGATGGAGCTGCCAGGTAAGAGGAAAAGAGGAAGGCCTAAGATAAGGTTAATGGATGTAGTGAGAGAGGACATGCAGGTGGTTGGTGTGACAGAGCAAGATGCAGAGGACAGGAAGAAATGGAAACAGATGATCCGCTGTCGCGCGCCCTAATGGAAACAGCCAAAAGAAGATGATGATGATGGTGACCGTATGCCCAGTGTAATTTTAACCGTAGTTAGAAATGGATACGTGTTGGTACACTGCAAAGTACTGGTTTATGTTATATGCTGTATGTTTGCTTTCATAACATACTATCGCTTTAACTCTTAGGAACTACGTTTAACAGTAGCTGTTGTCAGGTTTGTTGCAATGCTTTTATGTTAACATTTAGAATGCCCTTGCCCTTGTAGAGACTGTAATAAGCTCAACTGCAAGTCTCCAATGTGTGTAATAGCTACCCTTCAAGTACTATTCCTTATGTTTTTGCTTTTTCTCCTATTCTTTTTAGTAACAGCCATGCAAACGGAGCAGATATTAGCACCTTACACTGCGTAACATGCCCCCCAACAATCTGATTAATAAAACCTGCATAAAATCAGCAGAAAGGAAACTATATGTATGTGTCTTTACCTGAATCCATCCATCCATCCACCCTCAATCCCTTTTCTCATTCTACACATGGGGTCGGGGTGTCACTTTCGCAATGACAATCATCTCAAGCCATAACTGAATACAGAGTTTCCTACATTATTTTAACAGTATAAACTGTTCTACTAAAACTCTACATTTAACCACTGTACATACTCCCTATACTCCCCTACTAGGTGCCGCAATGGTGATTGCTCTGCCAGGGATATAGGAAATTATGGTAGCCCTTAGTCTCCTACAGCCCCACTAACACTCATCCTAGTGCTTTTTAATTATATTTTAGTGGTTATACCCCGACATGGTATGCAAGTCATATTATTCATCTCTCTAGCCACTTTACTGATTGTTTTTTGCACAGTCTAGTCGACTTGAGACCTTGCTCTACCTGCTCAGTTCACCTTGCTTCACTGGCTCACTCCACTCCCTTACCTTAGCCCCACTCCCACCCCATATCAATTACTTTTACAGTTAGCCAAACTCTTCCTAGCCAATCTCATCCAGTCAGATTCCCATATCCATCTACCTCCTCTCACTATCTCTTCACATCCACCCATTTCTTGATCAAACTACCCCACCTACTTATCCCCAACCAAGCACTTTGCTTCATTTACCTCACCCCCTCACATTATACCTCATCATTATAATCCTCCTGTCTACCTCCCTATCCTCCATTACTACCTGACACCTGTTTTAACCCTCACCTATATACCCTACTCCCATCTCCAGCACACCATATATCAATATCTACTTTCCAACCAATCTTACGTTACAAAACTACTCTATTCATCCTTTGCTATCTCCTATAATCACCATTACTTCGAATTCCCTATATAAACTCCCCTACAACACAGACATTCCTTCACACATCTTCCTTACACACACAAATTCATCTCCACAATGTGTCTCTTCTTCAATACTATTTGCTTTACATTCTCTCTATCTCCTACTGCAATTAACATCACATCAATCAGCCGTGTCTCATAAACCTACATCTACAACCACACTTACACAATCTCTCCCTAGTTACTCTGCAGTAGCTTTCAGTCTATACACAACAAATGTAATATTACTGTTCAAACTAAAAATCGTCCCCTTCAAAATAACTAGAGCAGTACCCTTATTGCCACTACAAAACAAAAAGAAACTCCTATCTGTAGCTCTCCCCATTTACTGCAGCAATTCAATGCAGAGGCATACATCCAAATCCTGGTCCCTCCCCCACCACTTACAAGTCCCCTAGTTGCCTTTGGACATTTGTCAAGACCAAATTACATTCTTATATAATCTGAAAAAGTTTTGACAACTTGCAGTTGTGCTTTCAGTTCCTCATCTAATGAGCTATACAGTTTTAAATCATTGACAGAGAGAACATGCACTTTGTTTTCTAGGAGCAAAATTATAGCCATGGCCTAAGCTAAGTAGACAGCTTAGTGGGTTAAGGGCAAGGTAGAATAGCAGCAGTGACAGGAGTCACCCTGGAATATCCCCTTTGAATTTTTTATCCCTGGGATAATAAGTTTTCCTTAAGTTTTCCTTTATCATGGCTTAATTGCAAAGTGGTCTGCCACTGTTTCATTGTCACTGTAATGTAGTAGATCAGTGTAGGGTGTATAAATATTCATTTTAAGCACTTTATCAAATGCTTTTTGTAGTCAATTATTGCCATATTTAGATTCTTCCCTTTTTACAATTCTCCACTATGACTTTATTTAACAACAAATGATCCTTTATTCCAGATGACTTTCTTTTATTGCCCCTTTGTTTTACTGCAGAATCGAGTTTTACTTCTAAATGACTATAAACTGTCAGCATCAATTCCATTATATAGTTACATTTTCGGAGGCAAGCCTATTGGCCTATAATTTTAGGGTAGCTTCCAGATTCAGTCTTGGGTAGGGGCATTGTTTTTCCAGTTGTTAGCCATAGTGCGCATATAGTGGATTCTTACTTATGGCTAAATCGGTGCAAAGATGTTAATACTTTTAACCAAAGTTAGGTACTGCATCTGGGCCTGGGGTTTTTCCAGTCAGAGGCTTTTCTTGACTTTGTTTCAATCTTTCTGGCTGTTACTTCATCCCTTTCATATCCTGTACCTTTAAACTTCTTATTCTTTATTTTTCACTTTTTTCTATCCATTTAGCATCTTTGTTATGTTCCACAGGATCTTCATAGATCTCCAAAATATATCTATTTTTTCTTTTTTGGTGATCTTTCAGTTCCTTTACCTTGTTTCTCAATTCTCTGTAAAATATTTTGGGTCATCAATAAATTGCTTATTTTGTACTTTTCCTTTATTGCTTATTTTGTACTTTTCCTTTATATTTATCTGCAAGTTTTCCACCTACACTGAGATTTTAGTTTATTTGCAATAGTGCATGATAGATTCTGGTCTGTTCTAATATTGCACTTTGCTTTTATCTCGTCAGTCTTTCTTACTATTTTTTGTTGATCTGTTCTATATTCTTGTAACAGTGACACTTGTCTTAATCGCTTTATAGTTTTCTCTGTTCGATACCTCCATAATGGTCTTCGATTTCTCCCCTTCCTTTCTCTCACTACCCTGTGTTCATGTGGTAGAACTTTATCAGTTAATAATTTAGCTGCACAGTAATATATCCTGTTTAGTTCTGTTGTATGGCATGGATCTTTATGGACAGTCCTAATTACCATGTTCATTTGCTTTATCAACCTTCTGACATTTTGGGGTTTTATCTCTTTCATTGATCTTATATGTCTCTATGTCTATTAAATAAACTAACTCTTCGTAGCTCATTTTCTTCTAAATTAAGAGCACATTTTTTTGTTTTCCATTTCCTGCAGGCATTCTATAGAAAGTTCTGTAACATCCTCCTGTGGCACATTCTCTTCAATTTCATCCTGTGCCATCTGTTGCTCTGTCACATGGGAACTTACTGACGGTCCTCCCTCAACATTGACTGCATAAGTTTCCACAATTTCCTGTTCCTTCCCTTGCTGTCTAGCTTCAAGTAATCTTCTCAGATGGTTCCAGAACTGTAACTGTAGATGCACAGGATTCATCCACACACCAGACATGATTATATTGAGTCTTTATTTAGTGATTCTGGTGAACCTAAATTGGTTGTTAATGTGCCAGAGAAAGACAGACTTAGATTACTTACACATGTCAGTGTTTTTGCTACATTGGAAGTAGTTACTTAGGAAAAACTCCCTGCAGACCTCTAGCCATCAGATCTGTCTTGTCTACAGTGTCATTATCTTCCCTATTATAACCATTCTGCTGCTATGGATTTTTTTATACAGGAAGGTAAGGGATGTCTTACAGGCTCTGGTAAAGTAGGCCTGATCCACTCCATCTTTGTCTCCAGGCTAGATGGTGGTATTCTTGCTTTTGATGCAGAAGCCTGTGGGTTCTGCTCCCACAGTATGTAGATGGATTGCTGATACTGTACTGTGTTGTACTTTTAAAGGGATGGATGCTGCAGTCCTGAGTATGTTCTCCTTTGCAGGAGGTACCTAGTAAGTATGAACCTGCTATCAGTTTGTCATCAATTCTTTATTACAGTATTACCAGTGTATCATTTTTTTTAATGTAGCGTAGGCAATTTGTCCTTCAAGGGCAACCGACACTTATTTGTAGATGAAACAATGAAATATAAAGTTGTTTGCTTGCAGCAAACTCTTCATTAATTACAGATCTCTTTAATGTGGAATTATTCAGATGAATTTTACTACTGTAGAGATTGTGCATATTTACTGATATTGGTGGATTGTAATGACAAACGTTTGAGTAGACTTTTATGATGGAAATGTTCTGAATTGGGCAGTTTTTTGTCATTATTGGTTTGTACATTTTTCATTGCTTTACTGGAAAATGTTCAAAACAATAAAATTTAACAACTCTAACAAGTGTATATTATAATACAAGGAATATAATTTAATGTAATCAGGAAGGCCAAAGAACACGTGTATGTTTGCATGGTCCTAAATATGTGTGCAAGGGCCAATGATTTGAAAACAGCCCAAAGGTAAACTTTATCCACCACTGGCCAGATGCAGTTTCTTTGGATGTGGGTTCCAATGCTATTTCAATGAATGTGAGTTTCAAGGGCACAGAAGTTTTAATGCTAACTCTGTTTCATTGTGAGCCTGTGTTACTTTGTTTATCAGATGTCTATCAGTGTTTGTGCTATAAAATTTAATATAAAAGTTTTAAATTAAATCAAATGTCGTAGAAGTAAAGCATAAAACAGTGTGCACATTAGTGTTTATGATAAATGGGAGAAATAGCCAAGTAATGGGAAACTGGAATGAGTAAGCAAGGGGGGCTGTGTATGGGGACCCCATTTGACCATGATTTCGTGAGGCTTTAGGTGGCGATCTCAAAGGCAGCCCTGGGTGGCACATACAAGGCTTAACGTACAAGGCCATGTCAAACCCAGAGCTGTTGGACATGCTACATAAAGAAATCCCAATCCCTCATAGCCACACGCTCCAGGGATCTAAGCCTTGTCATCACAATAAACAAAACATGCTGGAGGGATGGGTTCCTGACCCAGAGACTCCCCAGACTCTGGAATAGATTGCCCGTACATGTCAAGCAGAGTGCCACTCTTTGGCCTGATCAAAGGAACCTTGTGATTGGATGGGAGAAAGGAAATTCACCCGAAGATCCGTCAGTCACCCTGCTAGACAGGGGTCCAGGGAAGTAAATAGTGCAGGAAGAAATAGCCAGGAATTGTTATGGCTAGGCTTGTATAGGCCCTAGGGCTGATAGCCTAGTACCAACCTATGAACCAAACTCCAGCTAAGCCACTGATTTAAGTGCCAGTTTCAATAATTCATTTTAAATATCAGTTTTAATACAAAGAGAGGACCATCTTTGTTTTAGTGGAAAGTGTTTACACCCTGAAGGATGTCAGGGAGTCTCAGTGGTTTCATTAACAAAAGCTCCCTAGTCTTCTTTAAAATTAGAAATGTATGCGTTTTCAGTGAGAACTAATTTTTACTTCTTCCATGAAAGCATCAGGTGCTTTGTGATGTATATCTGAGCATGTCTTCTCCAGATGTTGTATTGGGAGGGATTAGATAATATCTCAGTAATAACTGGCTAGGCTTAAAATGGCTCACAAGGGAAGTTAGCTTAGTACTAATCGATGAACCTAGTGGAAGCTAGGTTAAGAAGGGAGGTGATGATTAGTGATCAGCAGTATGGTTTCATGCCAGGAAAGAGCACTACAGATGTAATGTTTGCTCTGAGAGTGTTGTTGGAGAAATACAGAGAAGGTCAAAAGGAGTTGCATTGTGTCTTTGTGGACTTAGGGAAACCATATGACAGGGTGCCTAGAGAGGAGTTGTGGTATTGTATGAGGAAGTCGGGAGTGGCAGAGAAGTATGTAAGAGTGGTACAGGATATGTACGAGGGTAGCGTGACAGTGGTGAGGACTGCAGTGGAAGTGACAGATACATTTAAGGTGGAAGTGGGATTACATCAAGGATCAGCTCTGAGCCCTTTCTTATTTGCAGTGGTGATAGACATGTTGACAGATGAGACCAGACATGAGGTCCCATGGACTATGATGTTTGCAGATGACATTATGATCTGTAGTGAGTGTAGAGACCAGGTTGAGAAGACTCTGGAGAGGTGGCGATATGCTCTAGAGAGGAGAGGAATGAAGGTCAGCAGGACTAAGACAGAATATATGTGTGTAAATGAGAGGGAGGGTAGAGGAATGGTGAGGATGCAGGGAGTAGAGTTGGCAAAGGTGGATGAGTTTAAGTACTTGGGATCAACAGTTCAGAGTAATGGTGAATGTGGAAGAGAGGTGAAGAAGAGTACAGGTAGGGTGGAATAGGTGGAGAAGAGTATCAGGAGTGATTTGTGACAGACGGGTACCAGTAAGAGCGAAAGGGAAGGTCTACAAGAGGGTAGTGAGACCAGCTATGTTATATGGGTTGGAGATGGTGGCATTGACAAAAAGGCAAGAGTCAGAGCTGGATGTGGCAGTTAAGATTCGCACTGGGTGTGACCAGGATGGACAGGATTAGGAATCAGTATATTAGAGAGTCAGCTCAGGTTGGATAGTTTGGAGACAAAGCAAGAGAGGCGAGATTGCGTTGGTTTGGACATGTGCTGAGGAGGGATGCTGGGTATATTGGGAAAAGGATGCTGAGGATGGAGCTGCCAGGTAAGAGGAAAAGAGGAAGGCCTAAGATAAGGTTAATGGGTGTAGTGAGAGAGGACATGCAGGTGGTTGGTGTGACAGAGCAAGATGCAGAGGACAGGAAGAAATGGAAACAGATGATCCGCTGTGGCGACCCCTAATGGAAACAGCCAAAAGAAGATGATGATGATGGTGACCGTATGCCCAGTGTAATTTTAACCGTAGTTAGAAATGGATATGTGTTGGTACACTGCAAAGTACTGGTTTATGTTATATGCTGTATGTTTGCTTTCATAACATACTATCGCTTTAACTCTTAGGAGCTACGTTTAACAGTAGCTGTTGTCAGGTTTGTTGCAATGCTTTTATGTTAACATTTAGAATGCCCTTGCCCTTGTAGAGACTGTAATAAGCTCAACTGCAAGTCTCCAATGTGTGTAATAGCTACCCTTCAAGTACTATTCCTTATGTTTTTGCTTTTTCTCCTATTCTTTTTAGTAACTAACAGCCATGCAAACGGAGCAGATATTAGCACCTTACACTGCGTAACATGCCCCCCAACAATCTGATTAATAAAACCTGCATAAAATCAGCAGAAAGGAAACTATATGTATGTGTCTTTACCTGAATCCATCCATCCATCCACCCTCAATCCCTTTTCTCATTCTACACATGGGGTCGGGGTGTCACTTTCGCAATGACAATCATCTCAAGCCATAACTGAATACAGAGTTTCCTACATTATTTTAACAGTGTAAACTGTTCTACTAAAACTCTACATTTAACCACTGTACATACTCCCTATACTCCCCTACTAGGTGCCGCAATGGTGATTGCTCTGCCAGGGATATAGGAAATTATGGTAGCCCCCACTTAGTCTCCTACAGCCCCACTAACACTCATCCTGATAAAGTGCTTTTTAATTATATTTTAGTGGTTATACCCCGACATGGTATGCAAGTCATATTATTCATCTCTCTAGCCACTTTACTGATTGTTTTTTGCACAGTCTAGTCGACTTGAGACCTAGCTCTACCTGCTCAGTTCACCCTTGCTTCACTCGGGCTCACTCCACTCCCTTACCTTAGCCCCACTCCCACCCCATATCAATTACTTTTACAGTTAGCCAAACTCTTCCTAGCCAATCTCATCCAGTCAGATTCCCATATCCATCTACCTCCTCTCACTATCTCTTCACATCCACCCATTTCTTGATCAAACTACCCCACCTACTTATCTCCCAACCAAACGCACTTTGCTTCATTTACCTCACCCCCTCACATTATACCTCATCATTATAATCCTCCTGTCTACCTCCCTATCCTCCATTACTACCCGACACCTGTTTTAACCCTCACCCATATACCCTACTCCCATCTCCAGCACACCATATATCAATATCTACTTTCCAACCAATCTTACGTTACAAAACTACTCTATTCATCCTTTGCTATCTCCTATAATCACCATTACTTCGAATTCCCTATATAAACTCCCCTACAACACAGACATTCCTTCACACATCTTCCTTACACACACAAATTCATCTCCACAATGTGTCTCTTCTTCAATACTATTTGCTTTACATTCTCTCTATCTCCTACTGCAATTAACATCACATCAATCAGCCGTGTCTCATAAACCTACATCTACAACCACACTTACACAATCTCTCCCTAGTTACTCTGCAGTAGCTTTCAGTCTATACACAACAAATGTAATATTACTGTTCAAACTAAAAATCGTCCCCTTCAAAATAACTAGAGCAGTACCCTTATTCGATACTGCCACTACAAAACCAAAAAGAAACTCCTATCTGTAGCTCTCCCCATTTACTGCAACTTAATTCAATGCAGAGGCATACATCCAAATCCTGGTCCCTCCCCCACCACTTACAAGTCCCCTAGTTGCCTTTGGACATTTGTCAAGACCAAATTACATTCTTATATAATCTGAAAAAGTTTTGACAACTTGCAGTTGTGCTTTCAGTTCCTCATCTAATGAGCTATACAGTTTTAAATCATTGACAGAGAGAACATGCACTTTGTTTTCTAGGAGCAAAATTATAGCCATGGCCTAAGCTAAGTAGACAGCTTAGTGGGTTAAGGGCAAGGTAGAATAGCAGCAGTGACAGTGAGTCACCCTGGAATATCCCCCTTTGAATTTTTTATCCCTGGGATAATAAGTTTTCCTTAAGTTTTCCTTTATCATGGCTTAATTGCAAAGTGGTCTGCCACTGTTTCATTGTCACTGTAATGTAGTAGATCAGTGTAGGGTGTATCGTATTCATTTTTAAGCACTTTATCAAATGCTTTTTTGTAGTCAATTCGTGCCATATTTAGATTCTTCCCCTTTTTACAATTCTCCACTATGACTTTATTTAACAACAAATGATCCTTTATTCCAGATGACTTTCTTTTATTGCCCCTTTGTTTTACTGCCAGAATCGAGTTTTACTTCTAAATGACTATAAACTGTCAGCATCAATTCCCGTATATAGTTACATTTTCGGAAGGCAAGCCTATTGGCCTATAATTTTTAGGGTAGCTTCCAGATTCAGTCTTAGGTAGGAGCATTGTTTTTCCAGTTGTTAGCCATGGTGCGCATATAATTAGTTCTTACTTATGGCTAAATCGTGGTGCAAAGATGTTAATACTTTTAACCAAAAGTTAGGTACTGCATCTGGGCCTGGGGTTTTCCAGTCAGAGGCTTTTCTTGACTTTGTTTCAATCTTTCTGGCTGTTACTTCATCCCCTTTCATATCCTGTACCTTTAAACTTCTTATTCTTTATTTTACTTTTTTTCTATCCATTTAGCATCTTTGTTATGTTCCACAGGATCTTCATAGATCTCCAAAATATATCTATTTTTTTCTTTTTTGGTGATCTTTCAGTTCCTTTTACCTTGTTTCTCAATTCTCTGTAAAATATTTTTGGGTCATCAATAAATTGCTTATTTTGTACTTTTCCTTTATTGCTTATTTTGTACTTTTCCTTTATATTTATCTGCGTGCAAGTTTTTCCACCTACACTGAGATTTTTAGTTTATTTGCAATAGTGCATGATAGATTCTGGTCTGTTCTAATATTGCACTTTGCTTTTATCTCGTCAGTCTTTCTTACTATTTTTTGTTGATCTGTTCTATATTCTTGTAACAGTGACACTTGTCTTAATCGCTTTATAGTTTTCTCTGTTCGATACCTCCATAATGGTCTTCGATTTCTCCACTTCCTTTCTCTCACTACCCTGTGTTCATGTGGTAGAACTTTATCAGTTAATAATTTAGCTGCACAGTAATATATCCTGTTTAGTTCTGTTGTATGGCATGGATCTTTATGGACAGTCCTAATTACCATGTTCATTTGCTTTATCAACCTTCTGACATTTTGGGGTTTATCTCTTTCATTGATCTTATATGTCTCTATGTCTATTAAATAAACTAACTCTTCGCTTAGCTCATTTTCTTCTAAATTAAGAGCACATTTTTTTGTTTTCCATTTCCTGCAGGCATTCTATAGAAAGTTCTGTAACATCCTCCTGTGGCACATTCTCTTCAATTTCATCCTGTGCCATCTGTTGCTCTGTCACATGGGAACTTACTGACCGGTCACTCCTCAACATTGACTGCATAAGTTTCCACAATTTCCTGTTCCTTCCCTTGCTGTCTAGCTTCAAGTAATCTTCTCAGATGGCGTTCCAGAACTGTAACTGTAGATGCACAGGATTCATCCACACACCAGACATGATTATATTGAGTCTTTATTTAGTGATTCTGGTGAACCTAAATTGGTTGTTAATGTGCCAGAGAAAGACAGACTTAGATTACTTACACATGTCAGTGTTTTTGCTACATTGGAAGTAGTTACTTAGGAAAAACTCCCTGCAGACCTCTAGCCATCAGATCTGTCTTGTCTACAGTGTCATTATCTTCCTATTATAACCATTCTGCTGCTATGGATTTTTTTATACAGGAAGGTAAGGGATGTCTTACAGGCTCTGGTAAAGTAGGCCTGATCCACTCCATCTTTGTCTCCAGGCTAGATGGTGGTATTCTTGCTTTTGATGCAGAAGCCTGTGGGTTCTGCTCCCACAGTATGTAGATGGATTGCTGATACTGTACTGTGTTGTACTTTTAAAGGGGATGGATGCTGCAGTCCTGAGTATGTTCTCCTTTGCAGGAGGTACCTAGTAAGTATGAACCTGCTATCAGTTTGTCATCAATTCTTTATTACAGTATTACCAGTGTATCATTTTTTTTTAATGTAGCGTAGGCAATTTGTCCTTCAAGGGCAACCAACACTTATTTGTAGATGAAACAATGAAATATAAAGTTGTTTGCTTGCAGCAAACTCTTCATTAATTACAGACCTCTTTAATGTGGAATTATTCAGATGAATTTTACTACTGTAGAGATTGTGCATATTTACTGATATTGGTGGATTGTAATGACAAACATTTGAGTAGACTTTTATGATGGAAATGTTCTGAATTGGGCAGTTTTTGTCATTATTGGTTTGTACATTTTTTTTCATTGCTTACTGGAAAAATGTTCAAAACAATAAAATTTAACACGCTCTAACAAGTGTGCCATATTATAACACAAGGAATATAATTTAATGTAATCAGGAAGGCCAAAGAACACGTGTATGTTTGCATGGTCCTAAATATGTGTGCAAGGGGCCAATGATTTGAAAACAGCCCAAAGGTAAACTTTATCCACCACTGGCCAGATGCAGTTTCTTTGGATGTGGGTTCCAATGCTATTTCAATGAATGTGAGTTTCAAGGGCACAGAAGTTTTAATGCTAACTCTGTTTTCATTGTGAGCCTGTGTTACTTTGTTTATCAGATGTCTATCAGTGTTTGTGCTATAAAATTTAATATAAAAGTTTTAAATTAAATCCAAATAATCGTAGAAGTAAAGCATAAAACAGTGTGCACATTAGTGTTTATGATAAATGGGGAGAAATAGCCAAGTAATGGGAAACTGGAATGGTCGCAGGGGGGGGGGGGGCTGTGTATGGGGACCCCATTTGACCATGATTTCGTGAGGCTTTAGGGGTGGCGATCTCAAAGGCAGCCCTGGGTGGCACATACAAGGCTTAACGTACAAGGCCATGTCAAACCCAGAGCTGTTGGACATGCTACACTTAAAGAAATCCCAATCCCTCATAGCCACACGCTCCAGGGATCTAAACCTTGTCATCACAATAAACAAAACATGCTGGAGGGATAGGTTCCTGACCCAGAGACTCCCCAGACTCTGGAATAGATTGCCCGTACATGTCAAGCAGAGTGCCTCTTTGGCCCTGATCAAAAGGAACCTTGACGATTGGATGGGAGAAAGGAAATTCACCCCGAAGATCACGTCAGTCACCCTGCTAGACAGGGGTCCAGGGAAGTAAATAGTGCAGGAAGAAATAGCCAGGGAATTGTTATGGCTAGGCTTGTATAGGCCCTAGGGCTGATAGCCTAGTACCAACCTATGAACCAAACTCCAGCTACGCCACTGATTTAAGTGCCAGTTTCAATAATTCATTTTTAAATATCAGTTTTAATACAAAAGAGAGGACCATCTTTGTTTTTCGTGGAAAGTGTTTTACACCCTGAAGGATGTCAGGGAGTCTCAGTGGTTTCATTAACAACAGAAAGCTCCCCTAGTCTTCTTTAAAATTAGAAATGTATGCGTTTTCAGTGAGAACTAATTTTTTACTTCTTTCGCAAAGCATCAGGTGCTTTGTGATGTATATCTGAGCATGTCTTCTCCAGATGTTGTATTGGGAGGGATTAGATAATATCTCATGTGTAGTAATAACTCGGTTAGGGTTGTATTTAGCTTTGTTAGTAAAGGTTGAGCTGGTTCATAACAACTTTAGTGCCTTATAAGTGAAAATAATTCCGGTTTGGCTTTGTGTCTTTTGCCAGATCTTTTACTAAAAGTTCAATGTTTGATACAAGTTCAAATGCTAATATAAATAAAGCATTATTGTTCTGGTTATATTTTGTGTTGTTTAATATTTTGTCTGTCCTTGATTTGCGTTTGTTGGTATCCTACAATCCCATCAGAGTGGGTGGGGTTACATAATTATGTATGCAAATTTTATGTTAATAAGTATCAATATTTTTGGCCTGTTATACCTACTTTTCATGGGCCTTTGTCCAGATTTTTGATGTTTCCAGGTTGAGAGGTATGGTAAGCACGTGTCACTAAAGGTATCCATTCTCTCAGCAGCCACATGGTAAATATTCAGTTTCATATCACAACAGTTTTTATTTATTTTTTGTTAGTTTAGTTTAGTCAGGGAAAGCAGGCAAAGATGTCATCAGAGGATTACGGCAAGCTGACAAAGAACCAGTTGGCCAAAGTGTGTGAAGCCAAAGGACTGCTGTATGCTAACCTGGCTAAAGAAGAAATTATTTCAGCCTTAGTCGCAGCTCAGACCAACATCCAGGAGGGCAGGCAGTTTGGTGATGGGGATTTACTGCCCTCAGAAACAGGACAGTTCTCCTTTTCCTCAGAGGACTTAAAAATCCGGTTCGAGTTAGATACTTGAACTGGAGGCCAAACATTTGGAATTAGAATCAGCAGAGAGACTGCGGCATTTGGAGGTTGAAGTAGAATTAGCAGACTGCAGCATTTACAGGCTGAAGAAAATAAGAAGCAGATTCAACATGAACAGGAGATTCTGACTCTTCTCCAGGGTCATGGAGGTATTGGGAAAGGAAATATCTGAACCCCAGAAATTTCTTCCACAGTTTACAGTGTTTTGACAGTTTTATTCATGTGTATGTAAACGGTATAATGTTGACTAAGAGCATTGGATGGGAGATCGTAGGTTTACCCCGGGTATCACTTCTGTGTCACTGTTAGACAGAGGCACAGTATACTAACCTCAAAAAAGGGCATAACAAAATTAATTTAAAATGGGTGGCGAAAGCCAAACACACCCTGGCTAGGCTTATAAATGCCCTAGGGCAGATAGCCTAGTATGAACCTATGAACCTATGAGCCTATGAGCCCCTTAAAATCCCTAAACTTCACAACCCTTAATCTTCAAAGTATAATAAAAAAAACTCCACATCTACATGCCTGATTAAGCCAATATAAATCTGGACTTCATTGCAGCTACTGAAATTGGCTATAAGATACTGAATTCCTACCCCCTAGCTATGCTTGCCTTAGAGTAGACAGAATACAGAAAAAAGGTGGTGGCGTTGCATTAATACACCCAAACACTTTCACTGTAGTTCCATATACTAAACCTATCTCGCAGTTCTCCACAGCAGAGATACTAGTAGCCTTCCTTAAATTGAACAAATGTAAATGCCTTTGTATAATTGTCCTATACATCACCCCCCAGGCAATAACATTCCTATACTAGAAGATATCCTTGCCTGGACAACTAACAATATTAAAAACAAAACTATCATCTTAGGCAATGTTAACATTAACTGGTTTGATATCTCTAATCAGCACCCTTCTACCACCAGTCTTTACAACTACACCCACCGAATCACTAGTATAACTAGACCCAACAATAAAAGTAACACAGGCTCAATCTTGGACTGGATCCTGGTTTCTGAGCCTAACAACATCTCTTCCTCTGGTATACTACCAAACAGCATTAGTGACCACTCACTAGCCTTTACAGTATGCAACTCTACCTCAGTACTAAGTAAACACCAAATTAAGCAAACCAGAGATCTTTCACACTTCTGCCCTATCACCTTTAATGATATCTTACAAAGTATCAGTTGGGCATTAAAAACTCTCCCTCTCAATGATGCTGTTGAATTCTTCAATTAAACATTTCTTATGATTTTAAATAGTTTAGCCCCCTCTGTCAAAAAAGAGCATAAGCTAAGCAAGCCAGCTGGCTTACCAAACCCACAAAACAAATCATGACTGCAAGGGACAAAGTCTGGAAAGTTTGGCAAAAAAATAAAAATCCTTCAGACCCCATTCATTATAAACAGCTATGCAATCAGGTAAAATAACTCATCATTACAAATAAAGAATATTTCCACACCCTTGAAAACCAACATAAACTAAACTCAAAGAAATTTTGGGGAGCAATCAATTATCTACTTCATCCAGGCTCAAATAACAATCCTTGCCCCAATCCAGACAAAACACCCACTGAAACAGCCTCACTATAACTCATTTTATTGACACCATAGTTAAACTCAGCACTACTTTTCCACAAAGCTCAATCCAGCAGAATCTCCATCATTATACTCCACTATCTCCTCTCTACCAAACTTTTCCCTCTCACCTACACTTACCTCCATTAGAAAAAAAAAATCCTCCTTAAACTCAAACCTTGTACTAATGCACCAGACAACCTACCAGCAGAATTCCTAAAAATTTTCAGCTAGCTCCACTGCCTACCCTATCAGCATACTCCTTAACAATCAACTCAGGAGTCCTTCATACCAAATATCTGGAAGAAAGCATATATCATTCCACTTCATAAAGGCAGTACCGACTCGGACATCTCCAATTTCCGATCAATCACTATTCCCTCTCCAATCTCCAAAATATTAGAAAAATGTGTTCGTAATCAGCTTCTCAATCATCTAGTTACACACCAAATCCTTTCCCCCACTCAGCATGGTTTCAGGCTAGGTCATAGTACTAATACTGCTCTCATTTCCTTTATGAACACAGTAAATAGGGCCTGCAATGCTGGCCACTGTCTCCTCACTCTTCCTTGACCTCTCAAAAGCCTTTGATACAGTATCCCATCCCCTTTTTCTCTCCAATCTCTCCAACATGGGTGTCTCACCCCCAACCCTAAATTGGTTCTCAAACTACCTATCCGACAGGCAACAATCGACCAAATGGCAACAAACCTTCTCACCATTCCTAAACACCATCACTGGTGTACCTCCAAGGATCCATATTGGGAACCTCCTATTTAGCATATTCACTAACAACTTCCATTCCACTCTTACACAAGGCACTGTCATTCAATATGCAGATGACTCTACAATCATTTGCACTGCCAAATCCACATCTGAGCTACAACTTCTTACCCAAAATACCTTTACATCAACTGAAA
>NC_056747.1:1173359612-1173382112 GCF_019279795.1 Protopterus annectens | reverse complement strand
CCCTATCACCTCCACCATCCATAATGGGAAAACACAGCAATTTCTTTAAATTTAATTTGTAAAAAGTCCAGTCAGGATGGTTTTGAGGCAGATGTTAGGGATGTATGTGGGGGTTTAAGAGCAGGGAATATCAGACATCTGACATGGAGAGAGGATTGGCAGACCTCATTAATTTGGGGGAACAAGCTGCTGCACCCTTTTTCTCTGAGACTGGAGTGGACCATGATGGTCCCTCCCATGGTGTCCTGGCAGGGAGTAGAAACCATGGTTTCAGAGTGCCCTTATATTATACTAAGGATGTAGGTAGGTTGAAGGATGTGATTAGATCTCACTGGGGTGTGTTAACACTGGACCCGAATTTGAGGGAAATTGTGGGTGCTGCCACAGGTTTTGTCTACAAGAACAGATCGAATTTAAAAAAATTGCTGTTATCCTGTTATGGATGGTGGAGGTGATAGGCTTGCTGGTACTGTACCCTGTGGTAGTTGCAACTATTGTTGTTCCATAGACACTGATGTCCATTTCTATCACCCTGTCTATGGCACTAACCATGAAGTTAGAGTTCATTCAAACTGTGAATCTACACATGTTGTTTATTTGGCCTTCTGTGGAGCCTGTGCTGCGTTTTATGTAGGCAAGACGGACAGGAGGCTGAGGGACAGGATAGGGGAACATCTCTACCAGATCAGGATTCATTCCACTGTCAATGCTCTGTCCAAACATGTCTTGTCTAATGATTCAACATATCTTTTCCATTTTAAAGTATTAGATCTTACACACACTAGTTTTAGGGGGGGGGGGGGATGTGAGGGGTAGAACTGAGAGTAATGAATCTAAATGGATTGTTAGACTTAGAGCGGATGTTTTCCCTGGACTGAATGAGAAAGTACCATTGAGACCTTTCCTGAAGTCCAGGAGATTGAAGTGATATGTATGACTGTGCTTTTTACATATATTATGAGAGCATTTTTATGAGAGGATTTATTGTTAGTGCTGTGCAGTTAGTATGAATTTATGCAGTTTTTTTGTTTTTATGCATTTCTATTCATGTTTTATGAGTGGTATAGGCGTTGTTATTTTACTATGGTTAATGTATTTTAGAGTAAGCACTTTATTTATGTTGTGTACTATGATAGTTGCACTGTGCCTTTAATGGTTTATCTGTTTTTGTGCCTTTTTGCCATATAAGGGTGTACAAGAGGGGGGGGGGGTTCTTTTGGTCTGAAGAAACCTATCCAGGTGAAAGCGCTTACCAAGTCTCCTGTTTGTATCACAATAAATCTGAATTTTAAAGTTCATGAAGCAGCGGTTCTTTCAGCTTTGTTTCCTGCAATTTGGTTAGTGCTGTGTTTACTGCCTGCATCGCTACTGTGCCTTTTATGTTAGTTTATATGCTTGGACGGAGTTTGGCACAGGTAGCGTTAGTCCTGTGGGGAGTGATATTTCTTGGATTTATTATTAGTTAAAGGATATTTGTCTAGTGGAAAAAGCCAAAAATACTCTGTATGGATGCATGGCTGTATAAAGAGTTTATTAAATTTGCATAACAATTAAGAATAAACAGTTTTGTGTTTGAAAGTACCAAGTATCACTTTGCTTAGTCTGTTTAATCTTGGTGTAACACAGCACAAGACATCTTGAAGTAAATAAAATGGAGAACATTTCTGTTTAGTTTTACTAAGTGTGTGTGTGTGTGTGTGTGTGTGTGTGTGTGTGTGTGTGTGTGTGTGTGTGTGTGTGTGTATGTGTGTAACAAGACAAACTCTCTTCCCCTCTGAAATGGAGACTCTACAGAAGATATCTGCAGCTGAATAAGTTGGCATGTGGTGTTATATGTGTTCCCACAAAACTGGAAAATGAAGTGACAAGAGTTGATTTCAGAGCTGGTACCATTTTCTTAGGCACTGGGTCTGTAGATTCAGTATTTTTAACACGGTCTACTTTTGCACAGAGTTTTATCCTTCAGTTAATCAAGAATGCTGCTTTCTCAATTTGGACTGACGCCCTTAATGTTCTGCTATCCTGAAGGGATAAATAATGAAGTTTCTGATTATTTTGCCAGAAGTTATTCTGTGCAATAACATTGTAGCTTGCTTAGTCTTAAGTGCTTTCTTTGTGACATGTACGTAGAAATGTAATTTTAGTCTAAAGCCACACAAAGTACTATTTTAATCTCAGGCAAGCTGAACACAGAATGACATTGACATGCAATTAATTTAACCTCACAGAGGACTGTGACTCATAAGTTTAAGTATGTGCTTCTGTATAAAAAGATAGGAAAAGATAGGAAGGAAACTACAGACCATATGTTTTAAGCACTGATTTCAGTCAAAATATAAAAAGCTAAAAGTTATTATCATCTTTTTATTTACACATCTGTAGATTAATATTACATGTGTATAGACAAACAGGTCGTATATGCATGTGTTTTTCTTAGTGTGTGTGTGCATAAGTGCATACATGTGTGTGTATAAGTGCATACATGTGTGTGTATAAGTGCATACATGTGTGTGTGTATGTGTGTGTGTGTATGTGTGTGTGTGTATAAGTGCGTGTGTGTGTGTATATAAGTGCATACGTGTGTGTGTGTATAAGTGCATACGTGTGTGTGTGTATAAGTGCATACGTGTGTGTGTGTCAAGTGCATACATGTGTGTGTGTGCATGTGTTTGTGTACGTGTGCATGCATATACATGTTTGTGTGTGTATAAGTGCATAAATGTGTGTGTGTGTCTGTGCATGTGTGTGTGTGTCTGTGCATGTGTGTGTCTGTGTGCATGTGTGTGTGCATGCATGTGTGTGCGTGCGCATGCGTGTGTGTGTGCATGCATGTGTGCGTGTGTGCATGCATGTGTGTGCATGCATGTGTGCGTGTATGCGTACGTGTGTGTGTGCGTGCATGCTTGTATATGTGCATGCATATGTGTGTGTGTGTATACATGCATGCTTGTATGCATATGTGTTGGGGTGTGTGTGTGTGTATATGTGTATGGGTGCATGCATGTATGTTTTTGTGTGTGTGGGGGTGTATGTGTGTTAAAGACATTTCCCTTAAAATGCTGTCATTAATGAGACGGTAATACCCTGCTGATTGAAGTTGCATTTGGTGATTTTGTGCAGATTGGGTATTATATTTTAGTGTTTGCCTGAAAACACTTACTCAGTTTTCCTCACATTACTATTTGTTATACTGGGATTCAGTTTGAAATGCTTATAATGCCACAAACAAGTCTTCAACACAAACTCCCCCCTTTTTTGTTTTCATTTAACTCCCCTGATCTTGGCCTTAAACTTTATATTGATGGTCCTTAGGGGGTGGTGTTGGGCTGATGCTTTGTATCTCGTATGAAATACTCCTACTTGAGACCCCCCTCAATGACTGTCCTGGGCCTGCATACTTCCAAGATATAATTATCCTTTATATTTGCAGATTAATTATGCAGTAAAACCAAAACAAATTGCAAATTTAAGCAAAGCTGTGTCACATTTTTTCCCCCAGAGTACAGTGCAAGATCTTGTGTTTTATTCCATTATCTTGTACTGCCAACATGGGCTGGGCATGTTATGCAACTTGAAGTGAATTATGTAGTAAAAGGGCATCTGTTTACTAGTGCAATTTCCAAGTATAGATTGGCTATATTTCGCTGTCCTTGTGCTGTATTGACATTCTTTCGTGTACTGAGATAGTGGCAGTCATAATTCTGATAAAGTCCAAGTATGCTGTTATCTGAGAGTTTCAGTGTGTAATAAGATCATTTAAAAAGTGTGGTCATTTTGTGATTCATATTTTTCTCACAGATCCATGGTCCATTCATTGTCAGTCTTTCCAGCACGTAAGACAGAGTGCTGCTTAGAAACAGTAAGAAAAATCAAACATTCCTTTATCTGGCACTTCTGCTGTTATTTGCTTCTTTTATCAGTTTTAGCAAGCCCTGAGGTTATCTATGTAGCAAAGTATGTAGAAATGTTAGTTCGGATTAATTTGTGGCAACATGTTGAAGTAGTTAATGAGCTGAACTGCAAACCAAGCATTCTGGGTTTGAATCTCAGCTGCCCCATTCTCACATCCTATATCTTCACTACCTGCCTGATTAACCTGAAACTAATCAGAAATGATAAAGAATTGCTACTCAGCAATACTTGTTCAGTTCTCATTCATGTAAGTGTGCACTTCCAAAAACCTCATTAGTATAATGCAATAAATTTAATAAATAGCAAATAGTGACCTACACCGGAGAGTAAAAAGTTGGAGATGGAATATACCAATGATGCATGTTATGCACCAGAAGCCATAGGAAAGATGATCACTAGAGTTTCATATGTATGGCCCAATGGAGAGAAGACAGAGAGGGGATATGATAATAATGCCCTTTGAAGAATCAGTCAGTACACTTAAAATTAGTATGATATCTTAATGAAATCCATGAAGTTCAGGTGGGAATCACAGTTCAAGAAAGAGACTTACAAGAACAAGGGAACATAGTTTGAGAATACCTGTTGGGGAGCTTAGTGGATATGTAAGGAAACATTTTTCTTAGTAAGGTGGTAGATGATTTCAATGTCCTTCTTGAATTATTGTCAAAAACAGACTGAATTCAGGAAAGCATGGAGAGCACATAGGACATGCTTTTCTGTGTTAGGCTGTGAGGGGGGGAAATCACTGTTAAGTAAGCTTGAAGGGGGGAATAGCTGTTAGATAAACATGACAGGGGGATAGCTGTTAACTAGGCAGGACATGGAACATGTCCAGTGAGCACTGGGCACACTAAGTGGCTGATTTTGTATTTTTTTATGATATATTAGCTTGATGGAAATATAATTTTTCTTGTGGTCTTCTGTTCTGTAAACACATTTTCATAGTGACAATATAATATCTCCTAGAGAAAGCTGCCATATATGTAGCTGTAATGCTGGTACCATGATAATGATAAACATTCAGTAAAGCTTACTAGGAGCAGTCCTACACTTAGCAGGATTTATCACATGCTATCAAATCCATCCATCCATCCATCCATCCATCCATCCACAACCCCTTGTTCCCATTTTTTTGCACATGGGGTTGGAGTGTCACTTCAACAGTGACAATCATCTAGAGCCAATGTTTATACCAATGGGTGGCTATCCCTGCCGCAGTAATTCTTCCACACTACACACTATCACATGCATTCACACCTATGGTCAATTTAGTGTGTCCAATCCACGTACTACATGTCTTTGGAATTTCAGATTGAACCAGAACACCCAGAGGAAACCTATGCAAGCACAGGGAGGACAATGCAGACTCTGCATAGAAGGCACCCTAGCCGAGAATCAAACTGGGATCCTCACGCTGTGAGGCAACAATACTATAATCATTCAGCACACAGCTTAATAAATCTGAGTCAAAATGTACTCTTTATCCAGCCGAAGCTTTCTTATGACAAAGGTATACCATTTTACTAAATTGTTGGGGAACCCTGCTGGAGGGATTATACTGTTTTCAGTACAGCAGATGGCTTGGTAGAGGAGTACATGGTATCAGTGTAGAACTTTCTCTTTAGATGACTTTTTATAGTAGCACATGGTGGTTCAGTTTTCAAACAGAAAAGTAAATAACTTCAGTATTTATGTCTAGGTATTTGTGTGGGTATGCATACTAATAATTTCAGTATTTATGTCTATGCATTTGCATGGGTATGCATACTAACAAATTCAGTATTTATGTCTATGTATTTGTGTGGGTATGCATACTACAAATTTCAGTATTTACGTCTAGGTATTTGTGTGGGTATGCATATTAATAATTTCAGTATTTATGTCTATGTATTTGTGTGGGTATGCATACTGATAATTTCAGTATTTATGTTGGGGTATTTGTGTGGGTATGTATACTAATAATTTCAGTATTTATGTCTATGTATTTGTGTGGGTATGCATACTAATAATTTAAATATTTATGTCTAAGTATTTGTGTGGGTATGCATACTAATAATTTCAGTATTTGTCTATGTATTTGTGTGGGTTTGCATAGTAATTTCAGTATTTATGTCTAGGTATTTGTGTGGGTATGCATACTAATTTCATTTTTTATGTCTAGGTGTTTGTGTGGGAATGCATACTAATAATTTCAGAACTTATGTCTATGTATTTGTGTGGGTATGCATACTAATTTCAGTATTGATGTCTAGGTATTTGTGTGGGTATGAATACTAACAATTTCAGTATTTATGTCTAGGTATTTGTGTGGGTATGAATATTAATAATTTCAGTATTTGTCTGAATTTGTGTGGGAATCAATACTAATAATTTCAGTATTTATGTCTAGCTATTTGTGTGGGTATGAATACTAATAATTTCAGTATTTGTCTATGTATTTGTGTGGGTCTGGATACTAATAACTGCAGTATTTATGTCTAGGTATTTGTGTGGGTATGAATACTAATAATTTCAGTATTTGTCTATGTATTTGTGTGGGTATGAATACTAATAATTTCAGTATTTATGTCTATATATTTGTGTGGGTATACATACTAATAATTTCAGTATTTGTCAAGGTATTTCTGTGAGTATAAACACTAATAATTTCAGTATTTATGTCTAGGTATTTGTGTAGGTATACATACTAATAATGTCAGTATTTATTTCTAGGTATTTGTGTAGGTATACATACTAATAATTTCAATATTTATGTCTAAGTATTTGTGTTAAAATTCATACTAATAATTTCAGTATTTATGTCTATGTATTTCTGTGGGTATGCATACTAATAATTTCAGTATTTGTTTCTATGTATTTGTCTGGGTATGCATATTAATAATTTCAGTATTTGTCTATGTATTTGTGTGGGTATGCATACTAATAATTTCAGTATTTATGTCAAGGTATTTGTGTTGGTATGAATAATAATAATTTCAGCATTTGTCTATGTATTTGTGTGGGTATGCATACTAATAATTTCAGTATTTATGTCTAGGTATTTGTGTGGGTATAAATACTAATAATTTCAGTATTTATGTCTATGTATTTGTGTGGGTATGAATACTAATAATTTCATTATTTGTCTATGCATTTGTGTGGGTATGAATACTAAAAATTTCAGTATTTGTCTCTGTATTTCTGTGGGTATGAATACTAATAATTTCAATATTTATGTCTAGGTATTTGTGTGGGTATGCATACTAATTTCAGTATTTGAGTATTTTGGTATGCATACTAAAAATGTCAGTATTTATGTATAAGTATTTGTGTGAGTATGCATACTAATAATTTCAGTATTTATGTGTAGGTATTTGTGTGGGGAGCCATGCTAATAATTTCAGTATTTATGTCTATATATTTGTCTGGGAATGCATAATAATTTCAGTATTTATGTCTACGTTTTTGTCGGTATGCATACTAATAATTTCAGTATTTATGTCTAGGTATTTGTGAGGGTATGAATACTAATAATTTCAGTACTTATGTCTAGGTATTTGTGTGGGTATGCATACCAATAATTTCAGTATTTGTCTCTGTATTTGTGTGGGTATGAATGCTAATAATTTCAGTATTTATGTCTACGTATTTGTCGGTATGCATACTAATAATTTCAGTATTTATGTCTAGGTATTTGTGAGGGTATGAGTACTAATAACTTCAGTACTGATGTCTAGGTATTTGTGTGGGTATGCATACTAATAATTTCAGAATTTATGTCTATGTATTTTTGCAGGTATGCATACTAATAATTTCAGTATTTATGCCTAGGTATTTGTGTGGGTATGAATACTAATAATTTAAGTATTTGTGTCTAGGTATTTTGTGTGAGTATGCATACTAAAAATTTCAGTATTTATGTCTAGGTATTTGTGTGGGTATGCATACTAATATTTTCAGTATTTGTCTGGGTATTTGTGTGGATATGAATACTAATAATTTCAGTATTTATGTCTAGCTAGTTGTGTGGATATTAATACTAATAATTTCAGTATTTATGTCTATGCATTTGTGTGGCTATCCATACTAACAATTTCAGTATTTATGTGTAGGTATTTCTGTGGGTATGCATACTAATAATTTCAGTATTAACGTCTATGCATTTGTGTGGGTATGCATACTAATTTCAGTATTCATGTCTAGGTATTTGTGTGGGTAGGCATACTAATTTCATGTCTAGGTATTTGTGTGGAAATGAATACTAACAATTTCAGTATTTACATCTATGCATTTGTGTTGGTATGCATACTAATAATTTCAGTATTTGTCTAGGTACGTGTGTGGGTATGAATACTAATGTCAGTATTTATGTCTAGGTATTTGTGTGGGTATGCATACTAACAATTTCAGTATTTATGTCAAGGTATTTGTCTCGGTATGAATGCTAATAATTTCAGTATTTATGTCTAGGTACTTGCGTGGGTATGAATAATTTCAGTATTTATGTCTATGTATTTGTGTGTATGCATACTAATTTCCATATTTATGCCCAGGTATTTGTGTGTATGAATACTAATTCACTATTTATTTATAGGTATTTGTGTGGGTATGAATACTAATAATTTTAGCATTTATATCTATAGGTATTTTTGTCGGTATGAATACAAATAATTTCAGAATTTGTCTGTCTAGGTATTTGTGTGGGTATGCATACTAATAATTTTAGTATTTGTCTAGGTATTTGTGTGGGTATGAAATCTAATAATTTCAGTATTTATGTCTAGTTATTTGTGTGGGTATCCTGTGTCTTTCGGCTTTTCCCGGTTAGGGGTCGCCACAGCGGAACTCTGGTCCGCTAATGATTGGCAGTTGATTTTTACGTACCGGCTTGCCATTCCTGATGCCCAACCTTCAACGAAGGTACGCCCATTCATGCATGTCTCCACGCAGAAGATTCTCTAGCTGAGAATCGAACCGGACAGCGTCTTACTATGCATACTAATAATTTCAGAATTTATTTCAAGTTACTTGTGTGGGTATGAATATTAATAATTTCAGTGTTTACGTCTAGGTATTTATGTGGGTATAAATACTGATAATTTCAGTATTTATGTCTAGGTATTTGTGTGGGTATGAATACTAATAATTTCAGTATTTGTCTAGATATTTGTCTGGGTATAATTACTAATCATTTCAGTATTTGTCTGTGTTTGTGTGGGTATGCATGCTAATAAATTTAGTATTTATGTCTAGGTATTTGTGTGGGTATGAATACTAATAATTTCAGTATTTATGTCTCGGTATTTGTGTGGGTATGCATACTAATAATTTCAGCATTTATATCTAGGTATTTGTGTGGGAATGCATACTAATAATTTCAGTATTGATGTCAAGGTATTTGTGTGGTTATGCATACTAATAATTTCAATATTTGTCTTATTTATTTGTGTGGGTATGCATACTATTAATTTCAATATTTATGTCAAGGTATTTGTGTGGGAATGCATACTAATAATTTCAGTATTTATCTCTAGGTATTTGTGTGGTTATCCAAAGTAATAATTTCAGTATTTATGTCTAAGTACTTGTGTGGGTATGCATACTAATTATTTCAGTATTTGTCTATGTATTTGTGTGGATATGCATGCTAATAATTTCATAGGTTCATAGTTCATAGTTTCATAGTTTAGTACTAGGCTAACTGCCCTTGTGAGCCATTTTAAGCCTAGCCAATTATCCCTTGTGAGACTCAAACCCTGTACCTTGTGTTTGCAAGGCAAATACCCTAACCATTAGGACACCCTCCCAACCCAACAATCAGTATTTTTGTCAAGGTATTTGTGTGGGAATGCATAATAATAATTTCAGTATTTGTCTATGTATTTGTGTGGGCATGCATACTAATTTTATCATTTCTGTCTATGTATTTGTGTGGGTATGCATGCTAATAGGTTCATAGGTTGATAGTAGGCTAATCTGCCCTTGGGCACTTATAAGCCTAGCCAGAGTGTTTGGCTTTCACCACCCTTTTAGATTAGTTGACTGTGCCTCTGTATAGTAGGTCACAGAAGGTAGCTATATTAAAGTTAGTTTACTGTACCTCTGTCTGGCAAGGACACAGAAGAGATCCCAGGGGTAAACTTATGGTCTCCCATCCACTCGTCAAGATTTCTCTTGAATAGGGTCAGTGAGGGGCTCTGCCTAACATGGATTGGGATTTTGTTCCAGAGTGAGGGGAGCCTCTGGGATATGAATCTGTCCCTCCAGCATGTCCTATTTATTTCCTGTGCTGTGGTTCAAGTCCCTGGAGCATGTAGCTCTAAGGTATTTGGATTTCTCGAGGTGGAGCATGTCCATTAATTCTGGGTTGGACATGGCTTTATACGTCAGACACAGATCGCCTCTGAGTAGGCGGTACGCAACTGAGTAGAGCTGGAGTTTCTTTAGCCGTAGTGCATAGGGCATCTGTTTGAGTCCCTTGATCCTCTTGGTGATGCACTTTTGGGGTCTTTCCAGTTGCTGCAGGTGTTGGGTAAGGTACATCCCAAATGGGGCATTGTATTCAATTATGGGCCTGATAAGTGATGAGTAGAGGGGCACAATGACCTCTCTTGATCTAGATGTGAACCCTTTCGTGATAAGGTGGGCTATATAGAAGGTCTTTCTAACTACTTTGGCAATGTGATTGTCAAAGGAGAGATTACCATCTACTTGGGTCCCCAAGTCCCTAATTACTACTTCGTACTTAATGGATTACCACCTATGCGGTAATTTGTGGGCACTTTGTTTTTCCCAAAGGGGATGACAATGCAGTTTTTGGCATTTAGTTTTAGGCCATGGCTCTGGCACCAGTTATCCATTTGTGAGACCCTTTTGGAGGATGCTCGTGTCAGCCAGAGAGTTGATTATGGCACCCAGTTTGCAGTAGTCTGTGAACTTTGTCAGCCATAGTCCACCCGTGTTAGCCTGTACCTCGGAGAAATATATACCAAACAAGAGAGGTTTCTGGACTGAGCCTTGTGGGATGCCACTTGTAACTGGTTTAGTCTGACATGGCACCTGCAATTCTGATCATGTGGGTTCTATCCCTGAGCCAGTTTGCAACCCATCTTGTGACATAGGGGTTGATATTTAAGCTGGTGAGCTTATTTATGATGCCTGAGTGGGGTATTGTGTCGAAGGCTTTTGCGAGTTCCAGGTATGCTGTGTGGACTGTCTTCCCTTCATCTATGGCTTTGGTAACAGTTTCAAAGAAGTCGACCAGGTTCAAGAGGCAAGATCTGCCCTTAAAGCTGAATTGGGTAGGATCCAGTGTCTGGATGTTCCCAATGTCCTTGTTTATGATTTCTATGATACACTCCATAGTCTTGCAGACCAGGCTGGTCAGGCTTATAGAGTGATAGTTTCTGTAGTCCGTTGTGGCACCACCTTTGTGGAGCAGATCCACTGTTGCTGTACGCCATTCCGTGGGTACATATCCTGTAGTAAGGCTGAGATTGAACAGTGTCTTTAAGTGAGGGTTTAGTTCTTCTTGGAGCTCATGTAAGATGCAGCCTGGGACACCATCTGGTCCCATTGATGCTGTGTTTTTTGCTTTGGAGAGGGCAGCTCTCACCTGTGAATGTGTGATCACAGGGAGGCTCCATTCTGTTGGGATAGACATTTGGTCTTTTGGAGGGGAAAGGGGGGAGAAGTTTGCACTGAACCTTTCTGCCAGGATGTTGGCAATGTCTGTGGGTTCAGTGTATTTTTTGTCATTTTGCACTAACTCAGAGCATATCTGGGAGTTGCCTCCCAGGTTCCTGACATAACTAAAGAAGGACTTGTGATTATGCTTAGTGTCTTGTGCAATTTTTCTTTCGAAGCTGGCCTTAGAAGATTTTGAGGGAACGTAGTTTCTTGCTGGTACTGATCAAAGACGCCTTCCCTTTTTGGGATTTTGCTCTATCATGTAGTAGCTTCCTCCTTCTGTTGTATAGCTTCATTATGGCAGGGGTCCACCAGACAGGTCTTCTGCCTTTGGAGGAGTGAGTCTTGGTTTTATTTGGGATAGCATGCTCCATGCATTCCTGTAGGTGTCCTTAGAATGCTTCTGTAAAGGATTCTGTGTTTTGGGCCATAGTTTCCACTGGCCCGGGGCCTTTGAAAAATTCCACCTCGGTTTTGAGAAGTGTGAAGTTTGCTTTGTGGGAGTGGTGACCAGTTGTTCCATAGCATTTGAGTTTATAAATTCTAGGAACCATTGGGTGAGGGTGTTTGGGCTTGTAGTTTTCCCAATCAATGTTTGGGTAGTTGAAGTCACCCAATATAATGGTGTTTGGAGAGACCTTCATATTTTCCAGTGTTCTCAGGATAGCCAAGTGGGGTTCCTGTTTGGGAGGGTGGTCTGTAGCAGGCTACAAACTGAAAGGCAGTTTTGCCCACTGTTAGTTGCACATGGATGGTCTCCGATGCTTCGTGCAGTGCCACTAACCTGGAGGTGTGGGTATCTTTGATGTATATGGATACTCCCCCTCCTTTTGTGGTTCGGTCTGAGTTTTGTGGCCAAAAAGCATGGTATGAAGTATAACCTGGTAGTGCTGGGGTGCTTTTGGGAGCCTTGAACCAGGTTTCTGTTACTGCACAGATATCGATATTCTCCATACTGAGGAGAGTCTCGAGTGCATGCATCTTGAGGTTTAGACTTCTGGCATTGAGCAGCATTACCCTTAGTTTTTTCTTTGTGTTGTCTGTGGAGGTGGGTTTGTCTTTTGAGCCTTGCCTAAAAAAGGCACTATGGGGGGGGGGGCAAACGCCTTTGCCAGTATTTGAAAACCCAGGGGTGACAGGTGCAAGCCATCCCTCGCAAAGCAACGTGGCTTGTCGAGCATGTCATCCCAGGCTGACACACTGGATCCCCTTTGAATGACACCAATACTTTAGCCAATTGTTAAAATTGATCATTTTGTCTTTATAGTGTGGCATCATTCTTGGTGAGGGCAAGATGCTACTCAAGGTCAAGGTCATACCGGCCTGGGCTACATGATCAGAGAGCTCCTCTGTCTCTTCATGTAGTACAGGGAGGTATGTCTCAGGTCATTCACACCAGCATGGACAATGATGGAGTCATATTTGTACTTGCTTTGGAGTGACCTGAGTGCATGTTATGTGGCGGATCCTGGCACCCAACAGGCAGCTTACAGTGACCTTCTCCTTATTCAGTCTGGTGAGTGAGACATCAGTGTCTGACAATAGTCACCTATTACAAGTGTATTCGGTGTGTTTAGCCTTAAGGGCTGTGACTGTGTGGCACACTGACTTTGAGAGTTATGTGTTTCGTGGGTATTGTTGCATGGTGGGGGTTGCTTGGATGTCTGCTTTGGAGGTCTCTGCTGCTTAGGCAGATTTTTGTTTAGAGCCTCCGAGTATGTTTTTGTGTGCTTGTGTTTGGTTTGCTGATGCGATGGGTCTGTGAGGCTGGATTTGTGGTGTGTGGTTATCTTTTCTCCTGACCGGCTCTGCTGGTACTGGGTTCAGAGAGCTCAGCCTCCTGTTTGGCTATATAGTTGCATCTCTCACATATGTTTGAGCTTGTTGGGAGGAGGAGAGGGTGGTCTGTGTACATAAGGCAGTTGTAACATTGCCTCAGTATTTATGTATTGGTATTTGTGTCGGTATGCATACTAATAATTTCAATATTTATGTCTGTATTTGTGTGGGTATGCATACTAATAATTTCAGAATTTGTCTATGTATTTGTGTCGGTATGCATACTAATTATTTCAGTATTTAAGTCAAGGTATTTGTGTCGGTATTAACACTAATAATTGCAGTATTTATGTCTAGATATTTGTGTAGGTATGCATACTAATAATTTCAGTATTTATGTCTAGGTATTTGTGTGGGTATGCATACTAATAAATTCAGTATTTACATCTAGGTATTTGTGTGGGTATGCATACTAATACTTTCAGTATTTATGTCTAGGTATTTGTGTGGGAATGCATACTAATAATGTCAGCATTTGTCTATATATTTGTGCGGATATGCGTACTAATAATTTCAGTATTTATGCCTACGTATTTGTGTAGGTATGCATACTAATAATTTCAGTATTAATGCCTAGGTATTTGTGTGGGTATGAATACTAATAATTGCAGTTTTTATGTACAGGTATTTCTGTGGGAATGCATACTAATAATTTCAGTATTTGCCTCTGTATTTGTGTGGGTATGAATCCTAATTATTTCAATATTTGTCTAGTTTGTGTGGGTATGAATACTAATAATTTCAGTATTTATGTGAAGGTATTTGCGTGGGTGTGCATTCTAATAATTTCAGTATTTATGTCTCTGTGTGGGTTTGAATGCTAGTAATTTCACTATTTCTATGTATTTGTGTGGGTATGCATACTAATAATTTCAGTTTTTAGATCTAGGCATTTCTGTGGGTATGCATTCCAATAATTTCAGTATTTATGTATAAGTATTTGTGTGGGTATGATTAATGATTTTAGTATTTATGCTTGGTATTTGTGTGGGTATGCATACTAATAATTTCAGCACGTATGTCTGTGTGGGAATGCATACTAATAATTTCAGTGTTTATGTCTATGTATTTGTGTGGGTAGGAATACTAATAATTTCAGTATTTATGTCTATGTATTTATGTGGGTATGAATACTAATTTCAGTATTTATGTATAGGTATTTATGTGGGTATGAATACTAATAAAATCTGTATTCATGTCTAGGAATTTGTGTGGGTATGAGTACTAATAATTTCAGTATTTGTCTATGTATTTGTGTGGGTATGCATACTAAAAATTTCAATATTTATGTCTTAGTATTTATGTGGGTATGCATACTAATTTCAGTATTTTAGTCTATGTATTTGTGTGGGTATGCATATTAATAATTTCAGTATTTATGTCTATGTAATTGTGTGGGTATGAATACTAATAATTTCAGTATTTGTCTATGTAATTGCGTGGGTATGAATACTAATAATTTCAGTATTTGTCTATGTATTTGTGTGGCTATGAATACTCATAATTTCAGTATTTAGGTCTAGGCATTTGTGTGGGTATGCATACTAATAATTTCAGTATTTATGTCTAGTAATTTGTGTGGGTATGCATACTAATAGTGTCATTATTTATGCCCATGTATTTGTGAGGGTATGCATACTAATAATTTCAGAATTGATGCCTATGTATTTTTGTGGGTATGAATACTAATAATTTCAGTATTTGTCCATGTTTTTGTGTGGGTATGAATACTAATAATTTCAGTATTTGTCTATGTATTCGTGTGGGTATACCAACTAATAATTTCAGTATTTATATCTATGTATTTGTGTGGGTATGCATACTAATTTCAGTATTTATGTCAAGGTATTTGCATGGGTATGCATACTAATTTCAGTATTTATGTCAAGGTATTTGCATGGGTATGCATACTAATAATTTCAGTATTTATGGCAAGGTATTTGCATGGGTATGAATACAAATAATTTCATTATTTGTCTAGGTACTTGTGTGGGTATGAATAATTTCAGTATTTATGTCTATGTATTTGTGTGTGAATGCATACTAATTTCTGTATTCATGTCCAGGTATTTGTGTGGGTATGAATACTAATAATTTCACTATTTATGTCTATGTATTTGCGTGGGTATGCATACTAATAATTTCAGTATATTTGTCTATGTTTTTGTGTGGGTATGAATACTAATAATTTCAGTATTTAGGTCTAGGTATTTGTGTGGGTATGAATACTAATAATTTCAGTATTTATGTTTATGTATTCGTGTTGGTATACAAACTAATAATTTCGGTATTTATATCTTTGTATTTGTGTGGGTATGAATGCTAATAATTTCAGTATTTGTCTTTGTATTTTTGTGGGTATGAATACTGATAATTTCAGTATTTATGTCTAGGTATTTGCGTGGGTATGCATACTACTAATTTCAGTATTTATGTCTATGTATTTGTATGGGTTTGCAAACAAATTTCAGTATTTACGTCTATGCATTTGTGTGGGTATGCATACTAATTATTTCAGTATTTGTCTATCTGTGTGTGGGTATGCATATTAATAATTTCAGTATTTGTCTGTATTTGTGTGGGTATGAATACCTATAATTTCAGTATTTATGTCTAGGTATTTGTGTGGGTATGCATACTAATAATTTTAGTATTTGTCTTCGTATTTGTGTGGGTATGAATACTATTAATTTCATTATTTATGTCTAGGTATTTGTGTGGGTATGAATATTAATAATTTCAGTATTTATGTCTAGGTATTTGTGTGGGTGTGCATGCTAATAATTTCATTATTCATGTCTATGTATGTGTGTGGGTATGCATACTAATAATTTCAGTATTTTTCTATATATTTGCGTGGGTATGATTACTAATAATTTCAGTATTAGTATTTGTCTACGTATTTATGTGGGTATGAATACTAATAATTTCAGTATTTATGTGGGTATGAATACTAATAATTTCAGTATTTGTCTAGGAATTTTTGTGGGTATGCATACTAATAGTTTCAGTATTTGTGTATGTATTTGTCTGGGTATGCATACTAATAATTTCAGTATTTGTCTTGGTATTTGTGTGGGCATGCATACTAATAATTTCAGTATTGATGCCTACGTATTTGTTGATATGACTACTGATAATTTCAGTATTTATTTCCATTTATTTATGTGAGTATGAATACTAATAATTTCAGGATTTATATCTAGGTATTTGTGTGGGTATGAATACTAATACTTTCAGTATTTTTGTCTATGTAATCATGTGCATATGCAAACTAATAATTTCAATATTTATATCTATGTATTTGTGTAGGTAGGCATGCTAATAATTTCAGTTTTTGTTTATTTGCTTGGGTATGCATACTAATAATTTCAGTATTTACATCTATGTATTTGCATAGGTATGCATACAAATAATTTCAGTATACATTTCTAGGTATTTGAGTATGCATGCTAATAATTTCAGTATTTATGTCTAGGTATTTGTGTGGGTATGAATACTAATAATTTCAGTATTTGTCTATGCATTTGTGTTGGTATGCATACTAACAATTTCAGTATTTATGTCTAGGTATTTGTGTGGATATAAATACTAACAATTTTAGTATTTATGTCAAGGTATTTGTGTGGGTATGCATACTAATAATTTCAGTATTTGTCTAGGCATTTGTGAGGGTATGAATAATTTCAGCATTTATTTTTACGTATTTGTGTCTGTATGCATACTAATAATTTCCGTATTTATGTCTAGGTATTTGTGTGGGTATGCATACTAATAATTTCCATATTTATGTCTAGGTATTTGTGAGAGAATGCATACTAATAATTTCAGTATTTATGTCTAGGTATTTGTACGAATACTAATACTTTCAGTTTTTATGTCTAGGTATTTGTGTGGGTATGTATAATAATTCATTATTTAGGTCTATGTATTTGTGTGGGTATGCATACTAATAATTTCTGTATTTATGTCTAGGTATTTGTGTGGATATAAATACTAACAATTTCAGTATTTATATCTAGGTATTTGTGTGAGTGTGCATATTAATAATTTCAGTATTTGTCTAGGTATTTGAAGGTATGAATAATTTCAGCATTTATGTCTATGTATTTGTGTCTGTATGCACACTAATTTCCATATTTATCTAGGTATTTGTGTGTACGAATACTAATAATTTCAGTATCTGTCTAGATATTTGTGCCGGTATGCATACTACTAATTTTAGTATTTATGTCTGTGTTTGTGTGGGTATGCATACTAATAATTTCAGATTTGTCTATGTATTTGTGTGGGTATGAATAATAATAATTTCAGTATTTAAGTCTAGGTATTTGTGTGGATATGAATACTAATAATTTCAGTATTTATATCTAGGTATTTGTGTGGGTACGAGTACTAATAATTTCATTATTTATGTCTATGTATTTGTGTGGGTATGCATACTAATAATTTCAGTATTTGTCTATGTATTTGTGTGGGCATGCATACAAATAATTTTAGTATTTATCTAGGTATTTGTGTGGGTATTCATACTAATAATTTCAGTATTTATGTCTAGATATTTTTGTGGGTATGAATAATTTCAGCATTTATGTCTATGTATTTGTGTGTGTATGCATACTAATAATTTCCATATTTATGTCTAGGTATTTGTGTGGATATGCATACTAATTTCAGAATTCATGTCTATGTATTTATATGGGTATGAATACTAATAATTTCAGTATTTGTCTTAAGTATTTGCGAGAATGCATACTAATAATTTTAGTATTTATTTCTTTGTAGTTCGGCATGCATACTAATAATTTCAGTATTTAAGTCAAGGTATTTGTGTGGATATAAATACTAATATTTTCAGTATTTATGTCTAGGTATTTGTGTGCGGGTACAAATACTAATAATTTCAGTATTTATGTCTATGTATTTGTGTGGGTATGCAAACTAATAATTGCAGTCTTTATGCCAAGGTATTTGTGTGGGTATGCATACTAATAATTTCAGTATTTATGTCTATGTATTTGTGTGGCTATGCATACTAACAATTTCAGTATTTATGTTTAGGTATGTGTGGATATAAATACTAATTTCAGTATTTATGTCTCTGCATTTGTGTGGGTATGCATACTAGTATTTTCAGTATTTGTCTAGGTATTTGTGTGGGTATGAATACTGATAATTACAGTATTTGTCTAGGAATATGTGTGGATATGCATACAAATAATTTTAGTGTTTGTCTAGGTATTTATGTGGGTATGCATACTAATAATTTCAGTATTTATGTCTATGTATTTGTGTGGGTATGCATACTAATAATTTCAGTATTTATGTTTAGGTATTTGTGTGGGTATGAATACTAATAATTTCAGTATTTGTCTATTTGTGTGGGTATGCATACTAATAATTTTAGTATTTGTCTATGCATTTCTCTGGGTATGAATACTAATAAATTCAGTATTTGTCTATGTATTTGTGTTTATATGCAAACTAATAATTTCAGTATTTTTGTCTCAGTATTTGTGTGGGTATGTATACTGATACTTTCAGTTTTATGTCTACATATTTGTGTTGGTATGGATATTAATAATTTCAGTATTTATGTCTAGGTATTTGTGTGGTTATAAATACTAATAATTTCAGTATTTGTCTATTTGGGTGGGTATGAATACTAATAATTTCAGTATTTATTTCTAGGTATTTGTGTGGGTATGCATACTAATAAGTTCAGTATTTGCGTATTTGTGTGGGTATGAATACTAATAATTTCAGTATTTATGTCTAGGTATTTGTGTGGTTATGAATTCTAATAATTTCAGTATTTGTGGTCTATGTATTTGTGTGGGTATGAATACTAATAATTTCAGTATTTAAGTCTATTTGTGTGGGTATGCATACTAATAATTTCAGTATTTGTCTATGTATGTGTGTCTGTATGCATACTAATACTTTCACTATTTTTGTCTTGGTATTTGTGTGGGTATGAATAATAATAATTTCAGTATTTGTCTAGGTGTTTGTGTTGGTATTAGTAGTAATAATTTCAGTATTTGTCTAGGTGTTTGTATGGCTATGCATGCTAATAATTTCAGAATTTGTCTATGTATTTGTGTGGGTATGAATACTAATAATTTATGTCAAGGTATTTGTGTGGCCATGCACACTAATAATAATTTCAGTATTTATGTCTAGGTATTTGTGTGGGAATGCATACTAATAATTTCAGTATTTATGTCAAGGTATTTGCATGGGTATGCATACTAATATCAGTATTTATGGTCCATGCATTTGTGTGGGTATGCATACTAATAATTTCAGTATTTGTCTACATATTTGTGCTGGTATGAATATTAATAATTTCAGTATTTGTCTAGGAATTTTTGTGGGTATGATTACTAATAATTTCAGTATTTGTCTAGATATTTGTGTGGGTATGCATACAAATTAATTTCAATATTTATGTCTATGTATTTGTGTGGGTATGCATGCTAATAATTTCAGAATGTATGTCTATGTATTTGTGTGGGTATGCATACTAATATATTTAAGTCAAGGTATTTGGGTGGGTATGAATACTAATAATTGCAGTATTTATGTCTAGATATTTGTGTGGGTATGAATATTAATAATTTTAGTATTTATGTCTATGCATTTGTGTGGGTATGCATACTAATAATTTCAGGATTTATGTCTAGGTATTTGTGTGGGTATGCACACTAATAATTTCAGTATTTGTCTTTGTGTTTGTTTGGGTATTAATGCTAACAATTTCAGAATTTATTTCTATGTATTTGTGTGGGTATGAATACTCTTAATTTCAGTATGTATGCCTAGTTATTTGTGTGGGAATGAATATTAATAATTGCAGTATTTATGTCTAGGTATTTGTGTGGGTGTGCATACTAATTCAGTATTTCTGTTTAGTCATTTGTGTGGGAAGGTATACTAATAATTTCAGTATTTGTCTATGTATTTGTGTGGGTATGAATACTAATCATTTCAGTATTTGTCTAGCTATTTATGTGGGTATGAATACTAATAAATTCTGTATTTGTCTAGGAATTTGTATGGGTATGCATACTAATAATTTCAGTATTTGTCTATGTATTTGTGTGGGTATGCATATTAATAATTTCAGAATTAATCTCTATGTATTTGTATGGGAATGAATACTAATAATTTCAGTATTTGTCTGGATTTGTGTGGGTATGAATACTCATAATTTCAGTAATTAGGTCTAGGCATTTGTGTGGGTATGCATACTAATAATTTCAGTATTTTTGTCTATGTATTTGTGTGGACATGCATACTAATTTATTATTTATGTCTATGTATTTGTCTGGGTTTGCATAGAAATAATTTCAGTATTTAGGTCTATGCATTTGTGTGGGTATAAATGCTAATAATTTCAGTGTTTATGTCTAGGTATTTGTGTGGGTATGAGTACTAATAATTTCAGTTTGTCTAGGTATTTGTGTGGGTATGCATACTAATAATTTCAGTATTTATGTCTATGTATTTGTGTGGGTATGCATACTAATTTAGTATTTGTCTTGGTATTTGTGTGGGTATGCATACTAATAATTTCAATATTTATGTCTATGTATTTGTGTGGGTATGCATACTAATAATTTCAGTATCTGTCTATATGTATTTGTGTGGGTATGCATACTAATAATTTTAGTATCTGTCTATATGTATTTGTGTGGGTATGCATACTAATAATTTTAGTATTTAAGTCAAGGTATTTGTGTGGGTATGAATACTAATTGCAGTATTTGTCTTGATATTTGTGTGGGTATGAATGCTAATTTCAGTATTTATATCTATGTATTTGTGTGGGTATGCATACTAATAATTTCAGTATTTGTCTATTTGTGTTATAATGCATACTAATAATTTATGTATTTATGTCTATGCATTTGTGTGGGTATGCATACTAAACATTTCAATATTTATGTCTAAGTGTTTGTGTGGGAATGAATACTAATAATTTCAGTATTTATGTCAAGGTATTTGTGTGAGAGTGCATACTAATAATTTCAATATTTAAGTCTAGGTATTTCTGTGGGTATGAACACTAATTTCAATATTTATGTCTAGGTATTTGTGCGTGTATGCATACTAATTTCAGTATTTGTTTAGGTATTTGTGTGGGAAGGCTTACTAATAATTTCAGTATTTATGTATATGTATTTGTGTGGGTATGCATACTAATAATTTCAGTATTTGTCTATGTATTTGTATGGGTATGCATACTAATAATTTCTGTATTTATGCCTAGGTATTTGTGTGGTTATGAATACTAATAATTTCAATATTTATGTCTAGGTGTTTGTGTGGGTATGCATACTAATAATTTCAGTATTTATGTCTAGGTATTTGTGTGGGTATGAATATTAATAATTTCAGTATTTATGCTAGGTATTTCTGTGGGTATGCATACTAATAATTTCAGTATGTATGTCTATGTATGTGTGTGGGAATGCATACTAATTTCAGTATTTGTCTATTTGTGTGGGTATGCATACTAATAATTTCAGTATTTGTCTATGTATTTGTGTGGGCATACATGCTAATAATTTTAGTATTTATGTCTTGGTATGTGTGTGGGTATGCATACCAATAATTTCAATATTTGGCTATGTATTTGTGTGGGTATGCATGCTAATAATTTCAGAATTTGTCTATGTATTTGTGTGGGTATGCATACTAATAATTTCAGTATTTTAGTCTATCCCCGGGATTCATGAAGCTCGGCGCAAGGCCGGCGTAAGGCCTGCGCCGGCGGTGCATGGAATATCCGGCGCAGTAGCGCCATATACATATTAATGAGAGTGCACCGGAATCACAGACACGTGCGTGGTGTACATGAGCGAGCCCAGGTAGGATGCGTCTGGAAGCGTGTCTAAGCCGGCATGAGGTGAGCAACCTAATGTGCTGACAGCCACGGTCCGCCCACAATAGTAATGGCAGCAGCCAGGTCCTGTGCAGAATGAAACGCACGTACAGTATGCAACAAAGTCCCCGTCCCAAATTAACGGAGAAGCAAATAGAAGCCACGAAGGCATAAGTGTACCGCCA
>NC_056747.1:1173211327-1173231303 GCF_019279795.1 Protopterus annectens | reverse complement strand
TGAGCTTTTTTTTCTGAATCACACTGCCATTACATGCATGATCATTTCTACTGCCATATTATGCGGTACAATTCAATGCATTATATAGTATTTTGCTTCTAAACTGGCACTTCATATGTGTTTCTATATATATTTTTCTAACAACATCCATCCGGCCATATGCATGTTGTTCCGTCCTTTACCTTGACTGTGTGTATTTGGCCGTCCGGCAACGCTACTCTCCACATGTGATGTCCCACCTTCCCCTTCTGTGCCTGTGGCACCCTGTTAGGACGTCCTGTTTGGTAGGCACATGTTCCGCTATATGTGTTTGACTTCTCTGCATAGCTAATCATCGATGCGGTGGTTCAACAACCCGACTTGTCCACATGTGTACAGTTATGTGCACCGTGGCGTACAAACCTATATGGTTTGGATGGGTACATACCACATGCGGGATGTACACATTCTGCAGACACATTCACATGCAGCCATTTCCATATCTGTACCTGAGGTGGGTTGGTGACATATGGGGTACATATTTGCCCACGTGGCACTGCCTAACACAATACTTCTTACCACATTTCAGGTATGCCCATTGTGTGTAGGTGTGTAGCTGCACAAGGATGCTAGCTGGTTTGGGTGCACAGGCGCATATGGGTGGGACTTACATGCTACAATGGGGCTATTGTGTATTACATCTGCATGCATGGGTTCTGCTTCTGGATATTACACTTAGACATCGCCGTCCTGTGTATGCGACAAACACGTTGCTGGGTGTGGGACATGTTGCTATGCACATGTTTGCCTGTGTTTAGGTATCTTGGTTCCTTCCTGTTGTTATGTCGACACAGCTACCCGGCTGTGTACTCTCACTACTGCTTGTGACCATTATGGTTGACACCTTTTCCAATGCCCATAGTGGGACATCTTTGTGGAAACATCGGATTTTGCAGGACAACACATACCCACAGCAAGTGTAGTTGACAGAACTTCACTTGTTTGCCATAATATACACTTATTCTGTTAGCATTTGGGTTCCTTATTCAGTTTCTTATGCCATGTATGTGTTTCATATACAAAATATATGTTTTATGCTACTATTACAGGTATATTATGGAATATTTTGGCAGGAAATCTCAGGTCATTTGCCAGTTTTTCAAATTTTGGCGGGACACAACTGTCCAATGAGGGACTGTCCATAGCAAAGTGGGACAGCTGGTAACCCTGGTGACCATGCCCATGTCGCTACTGGGGTTGCCACCTTTTCCAGTGGCCAAGGTGGGACATTTTCGGGACTCACATCAGATTTTACAGGCCGACACATACCCACGGTCACTATATAGCATAGGACTTCACTTGTTTGCCTAAATAAAAGCTTATTGTTGTAGCAGTTTGGTTGCTTATTCTGTTTCTTGTGACATTTAGGTATTTCAGTTACGGAAATAACCATTTCATGCAACCATTACATTAAATACGGGATATCATTATGTCCTACAATCTTAGCACATTTGCCGTTTTAATATTTTTATTGGGACACAACTGCCCATAGAGGGACTGCCCCTCGCAAAGTGGGACAGGTGGTAACCGTAGTCGCTACTCCTATGTGGGTGCGGCGCGCTGACATGCTGCGTACACCTTCTCTGGGTATGCCCACTGACGGTGCATTGCGGGACAAACACGGTGTTACGCGTATCCTTTGTTCCTTGGACGGGTACACTTAGGGCTTCGTGGGTTGTATTTGCTTCTCCGTTTTCTTGGGACGGGTACTATGTTGCATACTCTACGTGCGTTTCATTCTGCACGGGCCCTGGCTGCTGCCATTACTATTATGGGCGGACCGTGGCAGTCAGCACATTAGGTTGCTCATCGCCTGCCGGCTTAGCCACGCCTCCGGACGCATCCTACTTGGGCTCGCTCACGTACACTACGCACGTGTCTGTGGTTGCGGCGCGCTCTCATTACTATGCATATGGCTCTACTACGCCGACTATTCACTGCACCGCCGGCGCAGGCCTTACACCGGCCTTGCGCCGAGCTTCATGAATCCCGGGGATAATTTCAGTATTTGTCCATTTATTTATGTGGGTAAGAATACTAATAATTTCAGTATTTGTCTAGGTATTTGTGTGGGTATGCATACTAATAATTTCAGTATTTATGTCTTTTTTGGGTATGTATACTAATAATTTCAGTATTTACATCTATGTATTTGTGTGGGCATGCATACAAATAATTTCAGTATTCATGTCTAGGTATTTGTGTGGGTATGCATGCTAATAATTTCAGTATTTATGTCTAGGTATTTGTGTGGATATGAATACTAATAATTTCAGTATTTATGTCTATGCATTTGTGTTGTATGTATACTAACAATTGCAGTATTTATATCTAGGTATTTGTGTGGGTATGCATACTAATAATTTCAGCATTTATGTCTATGTATTTATGTCTGTATGCATACTAATAATTTCCGTATTTATGTCAAGTTATTTGTGTGGGTGTGCATACTTATAATTTCAATATTTAAGTCTAGGTATTTGTGCGGGTATGAACACTAATAATTTCAGTATTTATGTCTAGGTATTTGTGTGTGTACGAATACTAATTTCAGTTTTTATATCTAGGTATTTGTGTGGGTATGCATACTAATAATTTAAGATTTATGTCTAGGTATTTGTGTGGATATGAATACTAATAATTTCAATATTTATGTCTATGCATTTGTGTTGGTATGCATACTAATATTTTCAGTATTTGTCTAGGTATTTGCATGGATATAAATACTAATAATTTTAGTATTTATGCCTCTGCATTTGTGTGGTCATGCATACTAATATTTTCAGTATTTTTGTCTAGGTATTTGTGAGGGTATGAATAATTTCAGCATTTGTCTATGTATTTGTGTCTGTATGCATACTAATTTCCTTATTTATCTCAAGGTATTTGTGTGGGTATGAATACTAATAATTTAAGTATTTATGTCTAGGTATTTGTGTGGGTATGAATGCTAATTACAGTATTTATGTCCATGTATTTGTGTGGTTATGCATACTAATAATTTCAGAATTCATGTCTATGTATTTATGTGGGTATGAATACTAATACATTCTGTATTTGTCTAGGAGTTTGTGTGGGTATGCATACTAATAATTGCAGTATTTTAGTCTAGGCATTTGTCTGGGTATGCATATTAATTTCAGTATTTATGTCTAGGTTATTTTAAGGGTATGAGTACTAATTTCAGTTTTTATGTTTATGTATTTGTGTGGGTAGGAATACTAATAATTTCAGTATTTAGGTCTAGGTATTTTTGAGGGTATGAATACTAATAATTTCAGTATTTATGTCTAGGTATTTATGTGGGTATGAATACTAATACATTCTGTATTTATGTCTAGGAGTTTGTGTGGGTATGCATACTAATAATTTCAGTATTTTAGTTTAGGTATTTGTGTGGGTATGCATATTAATAATTTCAGTATTTGTGTTCGTATTTGTGTTGGTATGCATACTAAAAATTTCAGTATTAATGTCTATGTATTTGTGTGGGTATGAATACTCATAATTTTAGTATTTATGTCTAGGTATTTGTGTGGATAGGAATATTAATAATTTCAGTATTTGTGTAGGTATGCATACTAATTTCAGTATTTGTCTATGTATGTGGGTGGGTATGTATACTAATCATTTCAGTATTTATGTGAAGGTATTTGTGTGGGTGTGCATTCTAATAATTTCAATATTTAAGTCTAGGTATATCTGTGTGTATGAATACTAATTTCAGCATTTATGTCTAGGTATTTGTGTGGGTATGCATACTAATAATTTCAGTATTCATGCCTAGGTATTTGTGAGGTTATGAATACTAATAATTTCAGTATTTACATCTATGTATGTGTGTGGGTATGCATACTAATAATTTTAGCATTTGTCTATGCATTTGTTTGGGTATGAATACTAATACATTCAGTATTTGTCTAGGTATTTGTGTGGGTATCCATACTAATAATTTCAGTATTTATGTCAAGGTATTTGTGTGGGTGTGTATACTTATAATTTCAATATTTAAGTCTAGGTATTTGTGCAGGTATGAACACCAATAATTTCAGTATTTATGTCTAGGTATTTGTGTGTGTACGAATACTAATTTCAGTTTTTATATCTAGGTATTTGTGTGGGTATACATACTAATAATTTTAGTATTTATGTCCATGTATTCATGTGGGTATGCATACTAATAATTTAAAATTTATGTCTAGGTATTTGTGTGGATATGAATACTAATAATTTCAGTAATTATGTCTATGCATTTGTGTTGGTATGCATACTAATATTTTCAGTATTTGTCTATGTATTTATGTGGGTATGAATACTAATAATTTCAGTATTTATGTCTAGGTATTTATGTGGATATGAATACTAATAAATTCTGTATTTATGTCTAGGAATTTGTGTGGGTATGCATACTAATAATTTCAGTATTTGTCTGTGTGTGGGTATGCATATTAATAATTTCAGTATTTATGTGTTCGTATTTCTGCAGGGTATGCATACTAAAAATTTCAGGATTAATGTCTGTATTTGTTTGGGAATGAATACTAATAATTTCAGTATTTATGTCTATGTATTTGTGTGGGTATGCATACTAATAATTTCAGTATTTATGTCTATGTATTTGTGTGGGTATGCATACTAATAATTTCAGTATTTATTTCTATGTATTTGTGTGGGTATGCATACTAATTTCAGTATTTATTTCTATGTATTTCTGAGGGTATGAATACTAATAATTTCAGTATTTATGCCTAGGTATTTGTGTGGGTATGAATATTAATAATTTCAGTATATATGTCTAGGTATTTGTGTAGGTATGCATACTAATAATTTCAGTATTTATCTACGTATGTGTGTGGGTATGCATATTAATTTAATTATTTGTTTATGTATTTGCATGGGTATGAATACTAATGTCAGTTATGTCTATGTATTTGTGTTGGTATGAATACTAATAATTTCAGTATTTAAGTCAAGGTATTTGTGTGGATATGAATACTAATTTCAGTATTTATGTCTAGGTATTTGTGTGGGTATGCATACTAATTTCAGTATTTGTCTGGGTAGTTGTGTGGGTGTGAATACTAAGAATTTCAGTATTTATGTCTATGTATTTATGTGAGTATGCATACTAATTTCAGTATTTATGTCTAGGTATTTGCGTGGGTATGCATACTAATAATTTCAGTATTTATGTTTAGGTATTTGTGTGGGTATACATGCTAATAATTTCAGTATTTATGTCTACGTATTTGTGTGGGTATGCATACTAATCATTTCAGTTTTTAGGTCTAGGCATTTGTGTAGGTATGCATTCTTATAATTTCAGTATATGTCTAGTTATTTGTGTGGGTATGAATATTAATAATTTCAGTATTTATGCTAGTTATTTGTGTGGGTATACATACTAATAATTTCAGTATGTATGTATGTCTATGTATTTGTGGGTATGAATACTAATAATTTCAGTATTTATGTCTAGGTATTTATGTGGGTATGAATACTAATACATTCTGTATTTATGTCTAGGAATTTGTGTGGGTATGCATACTAATAATTTCAGTATTTTAGTCTAGGTATTTGTGTGGGTATGCATATTAATTTCAGTATTTGTGTGGGTATGCATACTAAAATTTTCAGTATTAATGTCTATGTATTTATGTGGGAATGAATATTAATAATTTCAGTATTTGTGTATCTATTTGTGTGGATATGAATACTTATCATTTCCGTATTTAGGTCTAGGCATTTGTGTGGGTATGCATACTAATAATTTTAGTATTTATGTCTAGGTATTTCTGTGGATAGGAATATTAATAATTTCAGTATTTGTCTAGGTAGTTGTGTAGGTATGCATACTAATAATTTCAATATTTATGTGAAGGTATTTGTGTGGGTGTGCATATTAATAATTTCAATATTTAAGTCTAGGTATATCTGTGGGTATGAATACTAATAATTTCAGTATTTATGTCTAGGTATTTGTGTGGGTGTACATACTAATAATTTCAGTATTTATGTCTATGTATTTGTGTGGGTATGCATACTAATAATTTCAGTACTGATGCCTATGTATTTGTCGGTATGAATACTGATAATTTCACTATTTATGTCCATTTATTTATGTGGGTAGGAGTACTAATAATTTCAGTATTTGTCTAGGTATTTGTGTGGGTATGCATACTAATAATTTCAGTATTTGTTTATGTATTTTTTGGGTATGTATACTAATTTCAATATTTACATCTATGTATTTGTGTGGGCATGCATACAAATAATTTCAGTATTCATGTCTAGGTATTTGTGTGGGTATGAATACTCATAATTTTAGTATTTATGTCTAGGTATTTGTGTGGATAGGAATATTAATAATTTCAGTATTTGTGTAGGTATGCATACTAATTTCAGTATTTGTCTATGTATGTGGGTGGGTATGTATACTAATCATTTCAGTATTTATGTGAAGGTATTTGTGTGGGTGTGCATTCTAATAATTTCAATATTTAAGTCTAGGTATATCTGTGTGTATGAATACTAATTTCAGTATTTATGTCTAGGTATTTGTGTGGGTATGCATACTAATAATTTCAGTATTCATGCCTAGGTATTTGTGAGGTTATGAATACTAATAATTTCAGTATTTACATCTATGTATGTGTGTGGGTATGCATACTAATAATTTTAGCATTTGTCTATGCATTTGTTTGGGTATGAATACTAATACATTCAGTATTTGTCTAGGTATTTGTGTGGGTATCCATACTAATAATTTCAGTATTTATGTCAAGGTATTTGTGTGGGTGTGTATACTTATAATTTCAATATTTAAGTCTAGGTATTTGTGCAGGTATGAACACCAATAATTTCAGTATTTATGTCTAGGTATTTGTGTGTGTATGAATACTAATTTCAGTTTTTATATCTAGGTATTTGTGTGGGTATACATACTAATAATTTTAGTATTTATGTCCATGTATTCATGTGGGTATGCATACTAATAATTTAAAATTTATGTCTAGGTATTTGTGTGGATATGAATACTAATAATTTCAGTAATTATGTCTATGCATTTGTGTTGGTATGCATACTAATATTTTCAGTATTTGTCTATGTATTTATGTGGGTATGAATACTAATAATTTCAGTATTTATGTCTAGGTATTTATGTGGATATGAATACTAATAAATTCTGTATTTATGTCTAGGAATTTGTGTGGGTATGCATACTAATAATTTCAGTATTTGTCTGTGTGTGGGTATGCATATTAATAATTTCAGTATTTATGTGTTCGTATTTCTGCAGGGTATGCATACTAAAAATTTCAGGATTAATGTCTGTATTTGTTTGGGAATGAATACTAATAATTTCAGTATTTATGTCTATGTATTTGTGTGGGTATGCATACTAATAATTTCAGTATTTATGTCTATGTATTTGTGTGGGTATGCATACTAATAATTTCAGTATTTATTTCTATGTATTTGTGTGGGTATGCATACTAATTTCAGTATTTATTTCTATGTATTTCTGAGGGTATGAATACTAATAATTTCAGTATTTATGCCTAGGTATTTGTGTGGGTATGAATATTAATAATTTCAGTATATATGTCTAGGTATTTGTGTAGGTATGCATACTAATAATTTCAGTATTTATCTCTACGTATGTGTGTGGGTATGCATATTAATTTCATTATTTGTTTATGTATTTGCATGGGTATGAATACTAATGTCAGTTATGTCTATGTATTTGTGTTGGTATGAATACTAATAATTTCAGTATTTAAGTCAAGGTATTTGTGTGGATATGAATACTAATTTCAGTATTTATGTCTAGGTATTTGTGTGGGTATGCATACTAATTTCAGTATTTGTCTGGGTAGTTGTGTGGGTGTGAATACTAAGAATTTCAGTATTTATGTCTATGTATTTATGTGAGTATGCATACTAATTTCAGTATTTATGTCTAGGTATTTGCGTGGGTATGCATACTAATAATTTCAGTATTTATGTTTAGGTATTTGTGTGGGTATACATGCTAATAATTTCAGTATTTATGTCTACATATTTGTGTGGGTATGCATACTAATCATTTCAGTTTTTAGGTCTAGGCATTTGTGTAGGTATGCATTCTTATAATTTCAGTATATGTCTAGTTATTTGTGTGGGTATGAATATTAATAATTTCAGTATTTATGCTAGTTATTTGTGTGGGTATACATACTAATAATTTCAGTATGTATGTATGTCTATGTATTTGTGGGTATGAATACTAATAATTTCAGTATTTATGTCTAGGTATTTATGTGGGTATGAATACTAATACATTCTGTATTTATGTCTAGGAATTTGTGTGGGTATGCATACTAATAATTTCAGTATTTTAGTCTAGGTATTTGTGTGGGTATGCATATTAATTTCAGTATTTGTGTGGGTATGCATACTAAAATTTTCAGTATTAATGTCTATGTATTTATGTGGGAATGAATATTAATAATTTCAGTATTTGTGTATCTATTTGTGTGGGTATGAATACTTATCATTTCCGTATTTAGGTCTAGGCATTTGTGTGGGTATGCATACTAATAATTTTAGTATTTATGTCTAGGTATTTCTGTGGATAGGAATATTAATAATTTCAGTATTTGTCTAGGTATTTGTGTAGGTATGCATACTAATAATTTCAATATTTATGTGAAGGTATTTGTGTGGGTGTGCATATTAATAATTTCAATATTTAAGTCTAGGTATATCTGTGGGTATGAATACTAATAATTTCAGTATTTATGTCTAGGTATTTGTGTGGGTGTACATACTAATAATTTCAGTATTTATGTTTAGGTATTTGTGTGGGTATGCATACTAATAATTTCGGTATTTATGCCTAGGTATTTCTGAGTTTATGAATACTAATAATTTCAGTATGTATGTCTATGTATTTGTGTGGGTATGCATACTAATAATTTCAGTACTGATGCCTATGTATTTGTCGGTATGAATACTGATAATTTCACTATTTATGTCCATTTATTTATGTGGGTAGGAGTACTAATAATTTCAGTATTTGTCTAGGTATTTGTGTGGGTATGCATACTAATAATTTCAGTATTTGTTTATGTATTTTTTGGGTATGTATACTAATTTCAGTATTTACATCTATGTATTTGTGTGGGCATGCATACAAATAATTTCAGTATTCATGTCTAGGTATTTGTGTGGGTATGCATGCTAATAATTTCAGTATTTATGTCTAGGTATTTGTGTGGATATGAATACTAATAATTTCAGTATTTATGTCTATGCATTTGTGTTGTATGTATACTAACAATTTCAGTATTTCTAGGTATTTGTGTGGGTATGCATACTAATAATTTCAGCATTTATGTCTGTGTATTTGTGTCTGTATGCATACTAATAATTTCCGTATTTATGTCAAGTTATTTGAGTGGGTGTGCATACTTATAATTTCAATATTTAAGTCTAGGTATTTGTGCGGGTATGAGCACTAATAATTTCAGTATTTATGTCTAGGTATTTGTGTGTGTACGAATATTAATTTCAGTTTTTATATCTAGGTATTTGTGTGGGTATGCATACTAATAATTTAAGATTTATGTCTAGGTATTTGTGTGGATATGAATACTAATAATTTCAATATTTGTCTATGCATTTGTGTTGATATGCATACTAATATTTTCAGTATTTTTGTCTAGGTATTTGTGAGGGTATGAATAATTTCAGCATTTGTCTATGTATTTGTGTCTGTATGCATACTAATAATTTCCATATTTATCTCAAGGTATTTGTGTGTTTATGAATACTAATAATTTAAGTATTTATGTCTAGGTATTTGTGTGGGTATGAATGCTAATAATTACAGTATTTATGTCCATGTATTTGTGTGGTTATGCATACTAATAATTTCAGAATTCATGTCTATGTATTTATGTGGGTATGAATACTAATAATTTCAGTAGTTATGTCTGTCTAGGTAGTTGTGTGGGTATGCATACTAATAATTTCAGTATTTGTCTATATAGTTGTGTGGGTATGCATACTAATAATTTCAGTATTAATGTAAAGGAATTTGTGTGGGTATGCATACTAATAATTTTATTTATGTCTATGTATTTGTGTGGGAATGAATACTAATAATTTCAGTTTTTATGTCTATGTATTTATGTGGGTATGAATACTAATAATTTCAGTATTTGTCTAGGTATTTATGTGGGTATGAATACTAATACATTCTGTATTTGTCTAGGAGTTTGTGTGGGTATGCATACTAATAATTGCAGTATTTTAGTCTAGGTATTTGTGTGGGTATGCATATTAATTCCAGTATTTATGTCTAGGTTATTTTAAGGGTATGAGTACTAATTTCAGTTTTTATGTCTAGGTATTTTTGAGGGTATGAATACTAATAATTTCAGTATTTATGTGGGTATAAATACTAATACATTCTGTATTTATGTCTAGGAGTTTGTGTGGTTATGCATACTAATGATTTCAGTATTTTAGTCTAGGTATTTGTGTGGGTATGCATATTAATAATTTCAGTATTTGTGTTCGTATTTGTGTTGGTATGCATACTAAAAATTTCAGTGTTAATGTCTATGTATTTGTGTGGGTATGAATACTCATAATTTCCGTATTTAGGTCTAAGCATTTGTGTGGGTATGCATATTAATAATTTTAGTATTTATGTCTAGGTATTTGTGTGGATAGAAATATTAATAATTTCAGTATTTGTGTAGGTATGCATACTAATTTCAGTATTTGTCTATGCATGTGGGTGGGTATGCATACTAATCATTTCAGTATTTTTCTATTTGTGTGGGTATGCATACTAATCATTTCAGTATTTACGTGAAGGTATTCGTGTGGGTGTGCATTCTAATAATTTCAATATTTAAGTCTAGGTATATCTGTGTGTATGAATAATAATTTCAGTATTTATGTCTAGGTATTTGTGTGGGTGTACATACTAATAATTTCAGTATTTATGTTTAGGTATTTGTGTGGGTATGCAGACTAATAATTTCAGTATTCATGCCTAGGTATTTGTGAGGTTATGAATACTAATTTCAGTATTTACATCTATGTATTTGTGTGGGTATGCATACTAATAATTTTAGTATTTGTCTATGCATTTGTTTGGGTATGAATACTAATACATTCAGTATTTATGTCTAGGTATTTGTGTGGATATCCATACTAATTTCCGTATTTATGTCAAGGTATTTGTGTGGGTGTGCATACTTATAATTTCAATATTTAAGTCTAGGTATTTGAGCGGGTATGAACACTAATAATTTCAGTATTTGTCTAGGTATTTGTGTGTACGAATACTAATTTCAGTTTTTATATCTAGGTATTTGTGTGGGTATACATACTAATAATTTTAGTATTTATGTCCATGTATTCGTGTGGGTATGCATACTAATAATTTAAGATTTATGTCTAGGTATTTGTGTGGATATGAATACTAATAATTTCAATAATTATGGCTATGCATTTCTGTTGGTATGCATACTAATATTTTCAGTATTTGTCTATGTATTTATGTGGGTATGAATACTAATAATTTCAGTATTTATGTCTAGGTATTTATGTGGGTATGAATACTAATAAATTCTGTATTTATGACTAGGAATTTGTGTGGGTATGCATACTAATAATTTCAGTATTTGTCTATTTGTGTGGGTATGCATACTAATAATTTCAGTATTTGTGTTCGTATTTCTGCGGGGTATGCATACTAAAAATGTTAGGATTAATGTCTGTATTTGTTTGGGAATGAATACTAATAATTTCAGTATTTATGTCTATGTAGTTGTGTGGGTGTGAATACTAATAATTTCAGTGTTTGTCTACGTATTTGTGTGGGTATGCATACTAATTTCAGTATTTATGTCTAGGTAGTTGTGTGGATATGAATACTAATAATTTCAGTATTTTTGTCTAGGTATTTGTGTGGGTATGCATACTAATAATTTCAGTATTTGTCTCTGTATTTGTGTGGGTATGAATGCTTATAATTTCAGTATTTATGTATTTTTATTTTTGTGGGTATGACTACTAATAATTTCTATGTCCAGGTATTTGTGTGGGTATGTATACTAATTTCAGTATTTATGTCTATATATTTGTGTGGGTATGCATACCAATTCCAGTATTTGTTCATGTATTTATGTGGGTTTGCATACAAATAATTTCAGTATTTAGGTCTATGCATTTGTGTAGGTATGCATACTAATAATTTCAGTATTTGTGTGGGTATGAATATTAATAATTTCAGTATTTGTCTATGTATTTGTATGGGTATACATACTAATAATTTCTGTATTTATGTCAATGTAGTTTTGTGGGCATGCATACTAATAATGTCAGTATATGTCAAGGTATTTGTGTGGGTGTGCATACTTATAATTTCAATATTTAAGTCTAGGTATTTGTGCAGGTATGAACACTAATAATTTCAGTATTTATGTCTGGGTATTTGTGTGTGTATGAATACTAATTTCAGGTTTTATGTCTAGGTATTTGTGTGGGTACGAGTACTAATAATTTCATTATTTGTCTATGTATTTGTTTAGGTATGCATACTCATAATTTCAGTATTTATGTCTAGGTATTTGTGTGGGTATGCATACTAATAATTTTAGTATTTATGTCTATGTAGTTGTGTGGGTGTGAATACTAATAATTTCAGTGTTTGTCTATGTATTTGTGTGGGTAGGAATACTAATTTCAGTATTTATGTCTAGGTATTTTTGCGGGTATGAGTGCTAATAATTTCAGTTTTTATGTCTATGTATTTGTGTGGGCATGCATACTAATAATTTTAGTATTTGTCTTGGTATTTCAGTGGGTATGTATACTAATAATTTCAATATTCATGTCTATGTATTTGTGTGGTTATGCATGCTAATAATTTCAGTATTTGTCTCAGTATTTGTGTGGGAATGCATACTAATAATTTCAGTATTTATGCCTAGCTATTTCTCTGGTGATGAATACTAAAAATTTCAGTATTTATGTCTAGGTATTTTTGTGTATGAATACTGATAATTACAGTATTTATGTCCATGTATTTGTTTGGTTATACATACTAATAATTTCAGAAGTCATATATATATATATATATATATGTATTTATGTGGGTATGAATACTAATAATTTCAGTATTTATGTCTAGAGGTATTTTTGTGGGTATTAATACAAATAATTTAATTTGTCAATATGTCTAGGTATTTGTGTGGGGTATGCATACTAATAATTTCAGTATTTATATCTATGTATTTGTGTGGGTATGCATACTAAAAATTTCAATATTCATGTCTGGGTGTTTGGGTATGAATACTAATAATTTCAGTATTTATGTGAAGGTATTTCTGTGGGTATGAATATTAATAATCTCAGTATTTGTCTAGGTATTTGTGTGGGAATGCAAACTAACAATTTCAGTATTTATGTTTAGGTATTTGTGTGGGAAGGCATACTAATTTCAGTATCTATGTCTACATATTTGTGTGGGTATGCATACTAATAATTTCAGTATTCATGCCTAGGTATTTGTGTGGTTATGAATACTAATCATTTCAGTTTTTAGGTCTAGGCATTTGTGTGGGTATGCATACTAATAATTTCAGTATTTATGTCTAGGTATTTGTGTGGGTATGCATAATAATAATTTCAGTATTTTAGTCTATCATCGGGATTCACGAAGTTTGGCTCAAGGCCGGCGTTAGGCTTGTGCTGACCATGCGGCGTTCAGATTGCACAGTAGCACCATATGCATATTAATGAAGTTGCACTGCTGCCACATCTACGTTTATAGGAAACGAGCATGAGTTCATGGGGCGTGTCGCCGCACAGAGGTGTGGAAATGTCGGCTTTTTACATGCAACCTAAAATGCTGAATATTAGTCTGCCTGCAATAGTAATCATACCTGTCAGTGTCCGTGGATACTGAAACGTATGCAAAGCATGCAAGACTGTTATTGTGAACACAAAATTAAGAAGCAAACACAAATGCACTTAGCCGAATATCGAGGTCCCATCCCTCGAACAAATGACATTTAAAACCGTGTGCCCGTATTCTAATGCAGTGTTGATAGTTATACCAAGTGGAAGTGAAATGCATTGTGTTAGAGCGCCATCAATAGCTAAGTCTAGCCCAATGGTCAGGGTTACCCCTGTCTCAAATTGTGAGGGACAGTACCCATCTGGGCAGTTTTTAAATGTAAAATATCCTGCGACCGTATGACATAATTATGTCCCACATCTCATGTAATAGTCACATACAATAGTTATTTCCGTATGTAACATACCTACATGTTATAAGAAATAGAATAAGCAAGTAAATGAAACAGAAGAAACATCTGAACTGCTACAACAATAAGCTTACATGTAGGCATAAAACAAAAGTACTATCTGTTGTACTAAACATGGGTATGTGTTGTCCTGTAAAATCTGATTTGTGTCCAGAATATCCCATCCTGGCCATATGAAAAAGTGGCAACCCTACCAATGATCAGAGCATTCGGCCAAAATCTGCCCTTTTGCGGCCCAAGCCGTTCTTGTCAGGATGTGTCAAAGATGAACGGGTATTACCCGGGTGTACCTACCATGTCATGAAATAAGTATTTGCTTGTACCTATGTGCATGATGTACATGTGGAAGGTGAGAAATGCTGGGGTAGTCCTCACAACCATACAGGTACCAGAGATATGTAGTGTATGCAATGTGTTCCCTTGACCGTGCCATAGGCCATCAACCAGAGAATGGATGGTGTGTGGAATATGGGTGTGGGGGGATGGGTAATGTAATAATCCACAAAGGCGACACTGTGGATGCACAACAGGTGAACTGGAGGTGTATGAGGGAGCACTGGATGAATCAGAAAAAAACACAAAGAACAAACATACACATCCGCAATACAACCTGACAGGCCATACTGTATAACACAGTCACACAAACATATGAATATTAAAATGTGTGATACACATGTACAGAAACGTCACTGGCACATACCCACATAATGGTCTGGACGGAAATGAGCCATCCAACTACAACACACCTGGATGCATAATTGAATACCCATCATCCCCTCTACAGCACACAACCCCCCCCCCATTCCTGAACATCCACCAAATCCAGCCATACTCTGGCTACTAGCTTGGCGCAGCCATATCTGCACATAGTGACCACTACTAATATCTAGTGGGCAGTGTCACACTAGGCAGTGTCAGGATTGCAATCTATGTATCCCTTGCATGTAAAACCCTATCACATTTTCATAAATCCAAAAAAATCGAAGGTTATTGGCTTGTTCAATTTTTGGATATCTCTCATGGGATAAGTATCCTGTGTAAACATCAGACTTGGTATCATGACACGATGTCCAGTCCTGTAGACATCTGGACACAAGTTGTATGTGCAGTAGTGGTTCACGAGACTGCTCAGCCTCCAGCTGGTCATGCAGAACCTACTACCCAGGATCAAACACCTGCCCGTGATGCACAGCTCCCCACATGAATTATTGAGAAAATATACTGTACACATTCACATAGTGGCAGTTGGATATAGGGTGATTAAGGCATTGACATAAGCAGGGTACCTCCTGTCCCACTTTGAGGGACAGTCCCTGTTTGGGTAGGTGTGTCCTGACCAAGAATGATACAATGGCAAATGTCCTGTGATTGTAGGAAATAACTGTTACCATATTTCATGTAACTGTTGCCTAAAACAGTTATTTCTGTATGTAAAATATGTAAATCTTACAAGAAACAGAATAAGCAACTAAAGTGTTACAGGAATAAGCTTTCATCTAGGAAAATAATTAAAGTTCTAGATCCTGTACTGACCATGGGTGTGTGTTGGCCTAAAAAATCTGGAGTCCCGAATATATCCCATCCTGGACATATGAAAATGTGGCAACCCTACCAATGGTCAGAGCATTCGCACAATAACTGGCCAGCCTCTTAATCCCTTCTAAAACCAGTGACCTTTGGAGGAAAGGTGTTGAATGACATGAATGATGACAATAAAGAGTAATACACGCGTTTAACTTCAGAAAATAAGTATTAATACATATGCTCTGAATCTGTCAACACATTTCAAGTTAATAGTACTAATATTGTAAAAGTGTCCGTGATTGTCCCCGATTTGTCCTTGCCTTGTCCCTGTCACTGTTGAAATTAGTCCCTGAGTGTTTGAAAGGTCCGTACACATGTACACCAACCAACTGTCACATTTGTTGCCAGTACTATTGAATACTTGTAGTGAAGTCATAAGTGATGGCCAGAATAATAACGGATATAGGGAGGTAAATGCAGCGGGGATGTGCGGTGGACATTCAACTGTATGGGAAATGTAAATAGGTATGTATTTGTATGTACTGACAGATTTTTTATATATATATATATATATATATATATATATATATATATAAACATGGTCACAATAAAGCATTCGTAACGAATGTGAAGGGAAACACCAGTGGAGCCACCCCCCACCCTGTATTATGTAGTGCCAATATAATCTGGTCAGGTGTCCAAACCCCTGCGTCTGTACACACAGGAAGAATGTTAAAATTTGGACCAACTCTGTCCATGTGCTAAGTCTGACTTTTAAACTGGTACAGGGCAGTTCCGGTCTCCAGTCGGACAAGCCTAAACCCGGATGACCACATGAATACCCTGACAATCAAACACATGTATGTGCTGGGGCTATAAGCTTTGGAGTTCTGAATATCCTTGGAGTGAGTAAACATGCAGCACGGGTCCAGAGCAGTAGGGAATAGGGAATGTCGCATGTGTAGTACTACGGTTTTCCCAGCAGGAGAATGGATGCCTGCTGTGTAAGTGAAGCGTTGAGGCATATGTTAGGGTAGTTATGAACCATGGGTATAAATGAAGCAGAACACCAATAGTGTAGTGGTTAGAGCATCCGCCTAACGTGAAGGCATTCCTGGTTCAAGTACGATTATAGCACATATCATTTTCTTGTGGAATGAATGTCTCTGTGCTGTAAAGCCAACATTTATGTAAAGGTGAACGTGCGTTTCGCATGGGGCCATTAACCGGATTCTTTCAATCAGTGGTACTGTCATAATGAATAAGGCACACGTAAGCACAAAAGTGGCAGTAAAAATATGTAACTCACAGTAAGCATATGCGAGTGCGCCTGTGCGGGTGTAAGCAGCTCCCAGATAACAAATGTATGTTTTTATGTACAGATGTAACTTGTATACATATATATATATATATATATATATATATATATATATATATATATATATATATACATATAGTCTAACTGGATGCCCGGGGAGATAAGCTCCACTATAATCTACATATATATGAGACAGACAAAAAGTTAAAAAAAAAGTAAAAAAACAATCTAAAATACATAAACTTGAAAATATCCTTCAACAAGTTGGTTTATACAGAAACAAAATTCTACTGTGGATGCATACAATGTTTAGCAAGGTAAAAATACAGTAATGTTACCATGAGAAAGTCTTAGATAATTTACAAAGAGGGGGGTGAGGGGATGAATTTACTAAATTCAGCAAGGTGGGTGAGCGGAGGAGATGTAGAAAAAGGTAATACTGGGGGGGTTAGTCTGGGTTAGTACATGGGCATAGCCATTGTAATTTTAGTTGAATTTTTAGTTTTTTAAAGAGTGGTAATGAGAGAGATGTCAGTTTACTGGGAAGCTTGTTCCAGATCTTCCCCACTGAGTTTGAGAAAAGTTACCTGCCTTATTGTGGGATTTCTGAATGGTTACCATTAGTTTATTTGCAGATCGAAGGGTAGTAAGGTTTGTGTAGGGGGAGATGAGGTTTTTGAGACTAGGAGTATTAGGTTGGTATAGAATATTATGGGTAATGGAGAGTTGTTGAAATTGTAGTTGGTTATTTAGTTCTAGCCAACGTAGAAGTTTGAGATTTAGACAGTGATGAGTTCTAAATGGGGACCCTGTAGCAAACCCGGCAATATTGTTATAAGAACTGATCAATTTGTTTAGGTTGCTTTTGGAAAGATTAGTAAAAATAGGTGAGGCATAGAGGAGGGTGGAGATCAGATGGGTCTGGGCAACAGTAGCTCTAGCATCTGGGGTGAGAGGTTTTATCCTATACAAGGATCCAAGTTTTCTGTTTACAGTTTTAATAGTAGCATTAATATGTGAGGCGAAGTTGAGGTTATCAATTATTACGCCTAAGAGTTTGGTAGTTGGGTCAGGAGCTATGATTGTGCCATCGATGGATGCTATAGAGAAATGTATTGGGGTGGATTTTATAGTAGGAGTGAAGAGTAGTAGTTTGGGGTTTTTGGCGTTTAGGAGTAGACTACGTTGTTGGAACTAGTTTTTTACTAGGTTAAATACTGTTTGGGTGATGGAGTGCAGTTCAGATGAGGTGGAAGCTTTACAAATCAAAGTGGAGTCATCTGCATATTGTATGCAGGTGGGTAGATGTAATATAGTGGAAAGGTCGTTAATGAATATGGAGAAAAGTAGGGGTCCCAGGATCAATCCTTGAGGGACACCAAGGGTAATAGGGAGATGTTTGGATAGGTTGTTGTCCCACAGGACAGCCTGCTGTCTATTGTCCAAGTAGGACTTGACCCATTGTAGAGCTTGTTTCAAGTGAGAATGAATTTAGTGTGTTGAGAAGTATTTGATGGTTAACCATATCAAAAGCTTTAGATAGGTCAGTAAATAGTGCAGAGGAGAGCATGTTATTGTTACAATGTTCATTTATACAGTCCGTAAAGGATAGGAGGGCAGTGGTGGTACTATGGGATGGTCTAAAACCATGTTGACAGTCAGTTAGTAGATTATTTTGGAGGATGTTGTCAAGAAATTGTTGATGTATGCATTTTTCCTTGATTTTGGCAAGTGGTGATAGTAGGGCTATAGGTCTATAGTTGGAGAGTTCAGTTGAGTTACCACCCTTGTGAAGTGGGATTATGTGAGAGATTTCCCAGAGTGAAGGGATGTAGTTTTCAGTTATAGTTCTATTGATTAGGATAGAAATGGGATAGGCAAGAACTTTTGCAGCAGTTTGAAGGAATTCAGGTGGTAGGAGATCAGCTGAGGGAGTACAAGGTTTAAGTTTATTAAGTAGAGTATAGATGCGGGTTGTAGGAATAGGTTTTATGTGAAAGGTAGATGGTAGGGATGTTAGGGAGGATGAGGGGGTAGAGTTAACAGGTGGTATGGTGTTAGCTAGAGATTGGACAGTTTCTGAAAAAAATGTATTGAAAGCATCAGCTATCTGGATGGGAGAGTTTGGAGAGAGACTAGATGGGGTTGGTGTTTTGGAGTGGCCTGGATGTAATAGTTACTTATGCCTGACCAGAAGGTTTTGGGTTGACTTTGGTGCTTTTTTTGAAGTTTCAAGAAAGTTTTTTTTATCCTGAATTATTAATTTTTTGGTGGCATTTCTAAGCTGTCTAAAGGACTGCTGATTGATTGGGTCTTTAGTGTTTCTCCATTTGGACCAGATTTTGTTTCTCTGAAGGATTTGTTTGGTTTCTTTAGTAAGCCATGGGGCTACTTTGATTCTAATTCTTATAGTGCGTGAGGGGGCATAGAATTCAAGAATTTGTAGGAATTTGGAGTTAAAATAGGATACTGCTTCATCAAGTGGTAGGTGCCTTAAAGGTGACCAGTCACAGGATTGAAGCTCAGTTTGAAAGGCTATGGGGTCAGTGTTTTTTGTTGCGGGTGATTTTAAAGGGAGTTTGATTTGGGATAAAGGATTTTTGTCTAGCTAAATAGGTAAGTGAGTGGTCACTAATATCGTCGGGAAGGATACCAACTTTGTAAGAGAGGGGGTGTTTGTTAATTAGGATCCAATCTAGTATACTTTCTTTGCCGCTGGGTTTATGGATTCTGGTGGGGGTGGTAATAGTTTGGGAGAC
>NC_056747.1:1173203827-1173206327 GCF_019279795.1 Protopterus annectens | reverse complement strand
ACAATCCTAACTAAACCCTTCCAGAACTAGGGATATTAGGTGGACCGGTGGCGGAATACACTTAATAACTAATAACATGTATGAGTCATAAACAGCATGTACCTTGACAAATGTGAATGAATACATATGCCCTGTGACTGTCAATGTGTCAGGTTAATAGAACCAATCATCTAAATGTGTCCCTGAGGGTGTTATGCAGTGTCCCTGATGGTGTTCATTCTCCCCCATTCATATGTGAGGTCTGCTAGTGATGGAAAGCGCATATTCTGCCAACCACCTTAGGTAGATGATAGCATAATAGTTTGGGGTTGCCATCTGTTCACCTTTGTGAGGGACACTCCCCTCTGGGCAGTTGTGTCCTGCAAAATTAATGTTATTATGGCACATGGCCTGTGATTTTGGGCAAAGAATCCATATATTGTCTGTAGTGGTTGCATAAAACGATTTTGTTGTATCTGAAACACCTAGATGTTATAGGAAACAGTATTAGCAACTATAATGCTACAAGAATAACCTTTACTTATGAAAACTGGTCAATTTTCTACTGGCTGTGGGTATGTGTTGCCTTGCCAAATCTGACTTCTCTACATATAGGTCCTATAGGGCTGCCACCTTTCCAAATGGCCAAAGTGGGACCTGCTCCATAGAAATGTCTGATGTACCAGGTCAGAACATACCTACAGCCATGCATAGTACAGAAATATGCATATTAGCACAAATCAAAGCTTAGTCTAGCAGCAGTCAAGTTGCTTATGCTACTTCACATAACATATAGAAGTGTCATTTATACAATAACCGTTACATGCAACTATTAGAGAAACGTAGAATATAATATTGTCCTGTAATCAGGACATTTGCTATGCCTAGATTATTCTTGCATGACACATGCGTGTAATGAGGGACTGTCCCACGCAAAGTGGGAAAGATGTTAATCCTAAAGTCTCACTTCGGCCAATTTAAAAGGTGGAAAACCTACAATAGGTATGCGGTAGCATGACCCGGCAGACAGATGTGGTTCCCAAAACATATTTACTTGTCTGCATTGCAGAGTATCGGGTCCCATGTATCAGCCAGATAGGAACAGATTGTATGAGGAACACGCATATAATATGATTAACTCACTGGACAGGCCGCCGATTCCGTACAGTCGAACGCCATGTCAGTGCCTAATGGTCAGCCATACCAGATACTGTAATCATGTAGTCCGATGTAATAGGCATCACAAGGGATGGCGCCCACACAGCGTGAGTGATAAATGCAAGCACCAATGTCGGTGCACGTCCAAGTGAGGGAGCGAGCGGGTGTAAGCGTGTTTGGCTACCAGTATGCAAGTATTGCACTGTTAAAGAAATGTGGAGTCTAAACAAGTATAAGAAGCTGTAACCAGAGGTCAGCAGTGCTTAACACCGTGCAAACCCATGCACAACCACTCCCACCTGCTGCAATGTGCCTTACCCACTCTGTATCCAATGGCCTTGTTCTGGCTGCAAACAAAGAACCGTGCTTTGCAAGTGTTGGTAGCAACACCCTACGCACACAGCTAATCTGAATTACCAATACACCATGGCATATATACAGACAATACAATACCACACAAATACCATGCAGCACAGTCATCCAACAGTATAGCAATTTACTGGCAGATATGTCCGGACCACTGGTGTTTGCAGACCTGGCCGTCATGTGTTTGTGTGTGAGCATGCCCAGTATGACCGTTACGCATGTTGTCGACTGACATTACCATCATGCCTTCATGTGGTTGAGCATGTCCAGTATGGTTAACTTCATCGCATGTGTTACATGTCCAGGTAGTCAGTACTGTGGTGCCGACGACCCCTGCGTTGTACACTGACAGGTGGCATGCTGTGTCTGCAGGGTATCCATCGGTCATGTGGCATTGACTGTTGCTACATTTCTGCACAGCGTGGGGGGACATCCAACTGTATCCACATTCCTACACAGCACCGAGGGTGGGGGCGCACATGACTGTTACACGTGTACGTTGGAAGGGGGGGCACAGCTGACAGTTGTACACTTTTGTTACTACTATACTGGTATGTCAGGTACTCCATTTCAGTGTGTGGACCTACCTAATGTACTGGCTAGAGGCATACCAGTGTACTTCAGATCCTAGCTTTACTTACCAACATATTGGTTTCAGACATCCTAACCTTTCACAACCTACATACACCTGCCTGGCCTGCTGTAGTCAGTCTGTGTGTCTGTCTGTGGGGGGGTGGGGTCATCCATTGGGCATATTCAGAGGCCGTTGTACAGCATTTGTCTGTACTGGTCTACACCTGTCCAGCTGGTTGAGACTTGTGTGGGCTATATGTACCCACATGATGTTCAGCTCATAACCTGCAGTGGGTTAGGGCACCCTGTGTACTTCTGGCTACTATTGTGACCCTGGTATGTGCTACAGGTATAGTGCCACTATGGACGTGTACTGTCCGCTGCCCTAACATTCGGCCACCAAATTCCCTTGCATGCTCACATC
>NC_056747.1:1173078827-1173196327 GCF_019279795.1 Protopterus annectens | reverse complement strand
ATGTGGGCAATACTGCTGCATGTCTGTCATACGTATCATAAGATAGCAGGTGTTTGATTCACAGTACTGCCAAGTGTTTGCTTGTGTGTCCATATATGCCACGCATGGTGGGGAATACATCCCAATTGTTACACACCCCTGTACCGTGTTGTAGAGATCTGTACATACTGCAGTGTAGAAAGCAAGACATAGGCAGGGGTGGTGTGTGCATCACACACATGTGAGCTATCTGTATGTGCATGACATAGGTGCATTCAATTGTGGACTCCAGTGTGTGTGTATGTATGGCTGTCTGGTCCATGGAGTGAGTATGTATGCTACCATAGTGAACAGATAGGACCCCTAACCCCTCCAGGTGATGCAATCTACTACCCTGCTGATGCTGTCGATCTTAGGCATTACTGACTACCTGTACATGTTCATTCTATGTGTCACGTCATGTGGGTGCACAGTACTGTAATGGTGATTACCACATAGGCAGGGGTCCTCACCTCAATACTATCAAATGTGTGTGGGCGTGTTACTGTGTCTGAATACATGTGTGCGAATGTGTGTGTGCAGTTGTGTGTTCTCATCCTGTAATGTGAATGTGTATTACTGCTACACAGTGAGGCCTCATGCTATCAACTGGCCTCTACCCTTGACATCAGCTAGACCGCTATGTAAACTTCCTGCACCATGTAACTGTACCTGTGATGTCACCTGGTATGGATGTCACGTCTCTAGCCACTGTAGCTTAGTACACAGCTCACATGCTCCTGGATCAGTAGATGTGTAGACATCTTTGGAATGTCAGCCTTTCTAACAGTGAGGTTGAAGCTATGTATAGCATGCTGGTATTGCCATACATGCCTGTGAGTAGTCCACATTTACACATGGGAAACTACAAACACTGGTACTCAACGGCACATGCAATTAGACCTGAAGGAGGGAAGCAGGTTATTACCAACATACTGTTACTGTTGTTACCAAGACACATACTGTGAACAGAAAACAATGCATTCTAAACATGTACTACATGGTATGTCTGCTGCATGTCAACCAGTACACAACAATTGTAATACACACTTATCTCCCTATTCTGTTCACCCTGTGCATCAGACCATATGAGTATGTCCCTGCACCGATGGTGTGGATGACAGGGATGTGGCACAGGCATCATCATATGCACCGGGTGATGATGTTTGCCAGGGGCCTAGGCTGCACCAGTGGATGATGTGTGTGGGTTAGGGCCTGTGATCTAATTGTACATGTGTGGTTATGCATGTGAGTGTTGTGGTGCCCTACAGATAATTCTGGTGTGTGCGTGTATGTGTGCACACAGTTCTGCCATGTGTCTGGCCTACACAGGGGTATTATTGACAGCTCCAGACTGTACAGACCAGGATTTACAGCTCATGGTGTCCGGCCATGTGACCTGTGCCTGCCAGGAGTTGCACGGGCACTACCAGGCAGAGGTACAGATTGAGTACTGTCCGATGACACATGTCCACTGGAACCGTGTCCCTGTTGGGACCATCCATGGCCACTTCCACGTGGCCTGCTGTGTCCTGGTGTGGACAGCGCAGCACCAGCTGCACTGCTGCTGCTACTGCCACTATGGGAGTGGACGTGTGAGGTAACTCTTTCACGTAGACCTGCACCAGGTGATATAGCTGGCCTACGTCCACGTGCCTTATGCCTCACTCCTACCAGATGTTCCAGCACAGACAGCTCACGCTCGCAGATTGTCATGCCACGGTCAAGGATTCCAACCATGTCACCCAATCATCTGTCCAAAACTTCAGCAATCTGCTGTTGAGCATTTTCCAATGCCTGGATGTTGTCATTTAAAGAACAGATAGCAGCCCTCTGAAGCCTCTGCCCTTCTCTGTTCTCCTTTTCAGCACATGCCTGTGCCACCATTAATCTGAAACATGAGTCTGGTGACACCAGCTGCTGCGCTCTGTCCTACAGGGGCATGTTGGCCAGAGGTCCTCCTACGAGCAGCACTTGCCACATGCCTGTGTGGCACATCTGCAGTCATTTGACTGACACCATGGTGTGAATACACACCTTCTGTAGCCACCACATGTTCCTGTTCCAAGCTACCACACGCTAACTGTCCTTCCTCTATGGCCACTGGTGATGGGGTATGTGTTGGCATAAGAACTGTGTGCGGTGATGAGGGAGATATAGGTGGAATGGTAACCAATGGCACAGATTCAGCCCCTGACAACCCTGCCTGTGCCTCAAGCATATGTTCATCATCACTGCTAGAGTCTGTGGGGACACTAACATCAGATGGACCACAGGAGGGTAACGCACATTCATCACCTGTGAAGGCAAACAAAGACTCTGCATTACAATACACATGCACAGACACACACACCATGCATGTGATTTGACAGAAGGCATGCAACGTGCATGTGATACAGCAGATGGCATGCAGCTCATACAATAATAGTGGTAGTTATCATACATCCCTGGGTTGCACACAACAGTAAGCATGTCATAGCAGAAGCCATGCATTTCTCACAATCATGGTAGTAAGCATGCATCCCTGTGTTACACCATGTGGATCAGTACAGGTTAACAGTACACATGGCTGATGTGAGGCATATGAACTTGACATTAACATGTAGTATGACATGTAATCTTCTGACATGTGCATTGACATGCATACATGTTTGACACAATGGTGTCCTGACACATGTACAGCGGTGTAATGGTGTCACATTGCAGTGTTGTCTGTACACCCTGCAGATAGAATGCACTTTTAGCAGATGTGCATGACCATTGAAGGTTATTATGAGGCGTCTATATTATTATACAGTGTGAGGTACAGACACAGTGCCATTGCATGGAATCATGAGATGTCTTTATTGCTATACAGTGTGGATTACACACACAGTGCATAGCCATGATTGTGTGCATACACAATACATAAATACTGTGGATTGTGACCCACGTCACTGAGGTGTATACACACTAAACCATGATGTGTCATGTGTGACAGGTCACCAAAGGACATATGGATGACACCCCTGCACATCTGCTAACATATCTTAACTGCCTGGCAACCATGTCCACACATGGCAGACTTGTCAATGCACCATGTCCCACATGACATTTGTGTACCACACACATGAGGTGCATGGCTGACAGTAATGTCCAACAGCAGCAAGGTAAATATACTGTATCTGTGGCCTGATGTGGTTGTCTGTGTATGTATGTGGATGCTGTATAGGTGACTACTGTCATGCTGTGACAGTCATGATGTTCAACACATCTTGTGTGGTCAAATTAAGTGATGCCTCCACAAGCTGTGCACAGGCTTGTAGGATGTCCAGTGTTCCACATCTGTAAATAACCATTCAGCAAAGGCTATAGTTGGACCATGTTTAGCCAATGTACAACAGGGTGTACATAAAACACATCACATCTACTGTGTGTTGCTACATGTCTCTGGCCATCCTCCATGGCCATGTGTGAACATGTGTTGGCCAAATGGTTGTGATGGCTGTCTATCTCATATGTCTGTGTTGTCCCATATGACATACACCCATAGATGTCAGATACTCCACTGTCCACAGGGTTATGCAGACAAAGGGTTGTATGTTTGGTATGTGGGGTATGTTTTATGGGATAGTGAGACAATGTTGCAGCTGGACCACTACATGTCATGGACATGTCAGATGGCACATCACAATGTGTGCACTCATTGCAGGGACAATTCCACAATGGTGAATCCTGTGGGCTGCCCATACTCCAGCTCACTGTGTAGTACTGTTTGTGTACCCCACATGTGTAGTTCTGATGTATAGTACATATTCCTACATTGAACAACACCTCCACCATTGTATGTACAGGTGTCCACACATCTAGCAATGAAAGTTTATGTGGTTTCATGTCGTTGTTTCATTTAGTTTGTAAGTATTGCACATGGGTAGCCAGTGTGATGGATTAAAGATGCAACCTGTATATTGTGACCAGACCATACATTATGTGTACATGTGTTAACTGGCCACATGGCGAATAGATCTGTGCATTAACATGCCTGATACTTATAACTGTCTCACCTGCAACTGCCTGCTGTCTCTGCGGAATGCCAGAGGTACCTGCATAGGGGTGACACAGCAGTATGATAATTATCCATGACTGTATGACAGCTACAGGGTGCAATGTGCATGTTAACACATTCACCAGTACAATAGGATATACTATGGAGTATGCACATGTGTGCATACACAGGGTAGCATACTGTATGCGAATGTGCTTGTTAACGCATTCGTCAGTACAATAGGATATACTATGGAGTATGCACATGTGTGCATACACAGGGTAGCATACTGTATGCGGCATGTGTGTATACATGCTTTGAATATGATGTTACATTACATATTGTACAGTGACACATGCAACTAAATGGGATATAATAGCTCTATGTGCAGTAGTGACTTACCAGGCAACTCCAGGCTCGGTGGTTGAGAGACACCTACCTCCACGATGGCAGCTAGGGTTTGTGAATGCTGTTCTGATGGTGTCCCCAGGTTGGCCAGTAGCTCCCTGGTACATGTGAGTGGGGGCTGGGTTGGTGACCCACCACCTGTTGCACCTTGTTCCCTGGTGATTGCATTTGCATGCTGTTTCGCATCTCTGATCAGGTCCATGCAGTGTCTGTGCACCTGCTGGTATGTGCGGTTATGGCCACTCACATCATTAACCCTCCTGCGAAGTTCCTGCCACAGGTCATCATGCTGCTGTGCATGCTGTGGCACATGGCTAAACATGACGTCATAGTTGTCTTGGAGGTAAGGTATAAGGGCCTCATCCAAGCGGCTATAAGTTGGGAACCTTGCTCGAGGCATATCTGGAAGACATAATGATGGAGACAGATCACAGTATCTCAGATGCACAGAGATACAGCTGCATATACATGTGTATTACATTTTGTACCTATGAACAGTTGTCTTTGCAAATCTTCATGACACTGACACCACTGACATTTTTGTGTCACACACATGACACCAAATACGGATTGGATATTATCACCATATATGTGTCACCTGATTACATTGCTCATACTCCATGTGAATGCTGTCTTGATGTGGGCATGTCTGTTTGTCTGTACTGGTGTTCTTACTCATCAGTACATCCCTGGATGTGTCCACATTAATGCTGTTGATGTATGTCATATATCAACACATACACTGCCTTAACAGACATGACCTGTGACAATGCAGACATGCACACGGAAACCTTTACATGCATGTGTTTTGCCATATACATCTACATGGCACTGTACAGCAGTTCAACATCCTGCCACATATTGCCTGTGTTGCACATGTGATGCACAATGGCTAGCCGGATGGTATTTTCAGGGATGGTTATCAACTATAGCATGTACGGCCAAGGTCATGTAGTAGTGTATGCCCTGGGCCATGTATGAGCATAAGATGTAAGGTTTTCTAGCTGTATCAGACAGCCATGTTCCTGGCGCCAGGTAAAGCAGTGCCACATAACTGATCCAGATGGTTAATGATACATCTACCATGCGGTCAACACACCATGTCTGACAGAGATGAAATGTGCAGCTTTGCTGGACAGGGTTGCATAGTATGGCAGGAGTATGTAATGTGTATGGCACAAGGATCTGTCCAGCATGTGGTGATCTTTGTACTAGGAAGGTGGCTGTCCATGACGTATGTATTTCAGATCAGGATATGTATGTGTAGCATGTCCAGCATCACAGTGTTGGACATATCTTTATGCAGGGTAGGCAGCATGCTACATAGTGGAGATGAGGATTGTGAAGGCTGGTGTTGCCCATCCAAGCATGGGCAATACCCCTTAAAGGTGATATGTGATCTGATATTGGTCACTTGAGTGAGTATGGCTGTACAATGATCTCCATGCTCATGGATGGCACTTTGTCATGACTAGGGTTGCCTCATAACTACCTAATAGGCTTGGTGACGTCACTAGCTCAGGGAGGTCAACTGCACAGCACCATCCCTTACACACAGTGTCCATTATGTTGACTGCTGCCTAAGTGGTAGTTCATGGGTACAGGGTTATTAACCTAGCGGTGACAATGCAATATGCAGCTGTCAGATTGTGCACATATGTCACACACCTCACCCACAAAGCCCATTCTGTATGTTATCCACAACACTGAGTCAGCTATTGCTCCTAGGTCATAGCCATTCACATACTTACATACGCAGATGCCTCCCATTTGTCTGTGTGGTATGGGCTACAGTGAGGGAGTACAATGAATTAACCCTCTTTTACTGTAGCTGCCACTGGTGTGATATGCACATATCACTCAGACACCTTTTGTAGTGTTGGTTCTTTCAACAGGCCACTGGCAGAATACTCCCGTGACATACAAAGGTACATCTAGTATACTGAGTGTAGGTGGAACACAGTATGGGTGATGATGTCCTATGACCTGTCACAGGTATGATATGCAGTGTGAAATCATCCATACTGTCATCTACATCTGTACTACTAACAACATATACGTTGATTAAGGTTCATGGACTTTCAGACCAGACTCAGTAGGGTAATAGTGCAGTGCCTCCAATTATGAGGGGTGTCTCCACTTTGTGGGTTGTGATAACTGTTGGTGTGCACCATTCAGTGTTTTCACAGACTTGACATGAAGCTGTGTTTTACATGTGTATGTGTAGAGCAAACTGTTTTGCCATATGTGTGATACAACCAGGGATGTGGACAGGTCACATGCAGCCTGAGTGCACCTTGTACCATCATAGTTATGGTTACAGGGGCTCTGTAGTGTTCATGGATAAGTGATTGTGTACCTGTTGGGGGGGGGGGGCAGTGTGTTTGTTATCCAACACCCTATCTGTGTTGCTTATTCATGCTCAGCACTTGTTCAGAACATGTAAGCCCTTCATGAGCTACTAATTACTATAGCACTCAATCCTCCTCATTTCCTACAGGTAAACACTGTTTGTACTTACATTTCCCACTTGCTTAGAGTAAAACAGCTGTTGTACACACTTTCCTCACATATCTAGTGGGAAATAGTTAAATATTCAGGCATGTCCAAGTGTAAATTCCCAGTGTTATCACCTGTCTATGTGATGAATATGGGCATCATGAGGCAATATAGAAATTGTATCGTGTACACAGTCAATGCTCCCCTCCTAACATACAACACTACAACCTGTGGGAGATGCACATATGTAGCCATGCTGGAGGTAAAGCTCTCTCCAACCCAGACTGAACCTGACAATCATGTGGGGATGTTAAACGTTTGCACCACACTCATCACATAGTCTCACTAGATCTCCACCTCCACAGGCCACACATAGTAAGACTACAGCATTTGCAGAGACTCTCAATACTACTGTGTAGGCAACAGAGAATTCCAAAGCAGAAATGCAGGCAGACCCCATCACCCAACACAACACAAATTACTTATAGCCCACAGACTCAGTGTGCCCATCAACTACAGCCAATAGGGTGATATAACATACCCAACACACTAGTCATAGGTGACTCTATAGGCGGTCACACTGATGTCCCACTCAGCAGGCTACACAAGGTGATAGTCACTTTCAGCTGGCTGTTGGGTAACAGGATCCGCAACATAACCTATGCACTCAGGTCACTCCTCAACAGGTACAATATAACTGTCATTCTCCATGTTAGTGTTAGTGTGAATGCCCTGAGATGCAACTTCCTGGACTACATGTACAGAAACATGGAATAGCTCTCCAATCTTGTAGCCCAGGCAGGTATCACCCTAGCCCTGAGAAGCATTCTGCATTCATCCAGACTGAAACACAGTACAAGTCTGTATGTCACAGTACAAGGACTGAATTATTCACTTTAACAGTTGGCTATGCTTCTGGTGTCATTCCAAGGGTATCCAGTATCTGTCTGCTTTGAATGACATGGTTGACAGAACACTATGCTTTGGCACAGATTGTCTGCAACTGTCGGCCCTGGGATTACGGATAACATCTAAGGCTCTTGCTGCTCCTATAGTGTCTGTTTTAGGCACAGTTCAAATAACATATTCACCACCATAACAGGAACAGGCAAGCAAAACCTGAGGGTAATGCTACTCAATGCTTGACATCTTCATCTCAAACATACTCACCCGAGGCACTCCTTGTAATGGACCACTTCAATATCTCTGCAGTGGCTGGGACCTGCTTCTAGGCTCCTGATCACCCCTGCACTAACAGGCTATTACTCAGACCACACCTTTCAGTCATGTAACCAGGACCGGAACACATATTCACCACCATAACAGGAACAGGCAAGCAAAACCTGAGGGTAATGCTACTCAATGCTTGACATCTTCATCTCAAACATACTCACCCGAGGCACTCCTTGTAATGGACCACTTCAATATCTCTGCAGTGGCTGGGACCTGCTTCTAGGCTCCTGATCACCCCTGCACTAACAGGTTATTACTCAGACCACACCTTTCAGTCATGTAACCAGGACCGGAACACCCAGGGCGGAGGTGTCCATATTTCCCAAGGATATACACACCTCCAGGCTGGTTGCTTAGCACAATGCATCAGAGGTAATCCAAGTTCAACTAACTGTGGCCATAACTGATATACAAATTGTAGCTTGCTACAGATTCCACACTGTACCCCACAGTTAATGGTCCTCACTTTGTGTACTGGAAAGTAGGGCTCAAACAAACTACTGATGTGCGACTGATACTACCCCACCACTAACTGGGATATCTACTCATGTACCGACACATTAGGCCAATGTTTTCTGGGATTCATAACCTCCAATCGGCTGGATCAACCTATCCACACCACCACCAGGGCCAAAAATATCCTAGACCTGGACATTACCAACATGTGTGACTGGTGTTCCACACCTGGGGTTATCTCCTCGTTGGTCAGATTTGAATCTGCTAATCACCCTTGTTATCCACATCCCGGCAAAACACCCTTTACGGAAAACACAGTACAATATTTTTACAAAGCCAACTTCAGGCTTCTTATGACAGCAGTAGTAAACATTGTGACACCCGTGCAGATGGACAATATAGTTACAACCGCTGAATCATACACAACTGCACTTAATTAGCACTTACACAACTGCATGGATCATGCTATCCCAAACAGAGCCATGATGGTACCCACCAGAAAATGGACACCACTCTGGGGGTCCACTGCCATGGACAATAATGTACAACAGAAGGAGGAAATTGTTGCAAAGTAGAGTACAATCCCATGAGTGGGGTAGCTCCCTGGTCAGGCTCAGTAGAAATTTGAGATCCCTTATCACATCCTCCAAACCTAGCTACGTAAACATTACTGCAACTCATTCCAAGGACTACCACAAAGCGTTCTAGAGGTATGTCACTGCTCTCGATGGTGATACCCACATCTGCTCTGACATACAGTGGTTAGGCACGAACATTACAGAACCGACTGATATTGTCAACATCCTGGCAGATAGATTCAGTGCTAACTTTACACCCCTCTCACACCCTACAGGGCCCATATCTATACAGGAACAATGCAGAGTCCCTGCGGTCACAACTATGCAGTTCCAAGCTGCACTCTCTAAAGCCAGGAACATAGAATCCATGTGGCCATACAACATCGCAGGCTGCGATTTACACAAACTTCAGAACAAAATGGCTCCCCACTTGGGCACCAAATTCACTAATAGCCTAATTTGTGGCCCCTGAATGCCACACAGCAGCAGTTATCACACTCCACAAAGGTGGCACCACAATGGACCAGAGGAACTATTGCCCTATATGCCTGACTAGACTGTTCTGCAAGGCTATGGGGCACATCATCATGGATCTCACTCAGAGACATTGGTGGCCTCCAAACCTTTGATCCCACCCAGTTTGGATTTGTTAAGGCCAGACCATGACTCCTAAACCTGGTGGAGTCCTTTGAGACAGTTACCAAGGCAGTAGATGAGGGTAAGGAGGTCCACACAGCCTACCTTGTCCTCTCAATGGCTTTCAACACTGTTCCCCATTCTGGTATTGTCAACATACACAGCCACCTGCACATCAACCCTTACGTCACGAGATGTTATGCAAAGTGGCTCATGGACAGGACCCACACAGTGAGGGTAGCATACCCTAGTTCCTACTGTAAATCAGTTACAATTGGCGTCCCCCAGTCCTCGGTCATAGGGCCCCTCATGTTCGGTATATGCTTCTCTGAGGTACAGGCTAGCGCAGAAGGACTTACCTTGAATAGGTTTGCAGACGACTGCAAACTAGGGGCTATGATTGATTCACCAGCTGATAGACACCCTCCATAAGGGTGTCACTGGGATGGATACCTGGTGTCAATAACATGGCCTCAAGCTGCATGCCACAAGGTGCATAGACATCCCCTTTGGATTACACCAATCACCCGCTGACTATCACATAGGTGGTAGTCCCCTACATACATAAGACATAATAAGGGATTTTAGAACACAAGTAGATAGCACCCACTCCTTTAACTATATTGCCAAGGTGGCATGGATATCCTTCTATGTGGCCACCCTAATCTCTAATGGGTTTGTAGCCAGAACAAAAGCAGCCATTGTACCTCTCTACTCATGACTTATGAAACACGTTAAAGGGTACAACACCCCATTTGGGATGTACCTTACGAGACAACAGCAATGGCTTTAAATACCACAACATTAACACACCAAGAGGATTACTGACCTCTGAAGGATGATGTATGCAGCCCAACTACAGAAACCCCAACTGTACTCATTTGTATACTGCATACTCAGAGGTGATCTCTGCTGAACATACAAGGCCCATGTCCAAAACAATATTGATGGATATGCTCCACATAAGGAAAAGCCACTGAGAGCCACATGCTCTGGGATATGTACCTAAATTCAACGATGACTAGGATGTGCTGGAGGGATGCATTCCTGAACCGGACACTCACCATGCTTTGGAACATGATTCCTATGTACATCAGGCAGGGACCCTCACTAACACTCTTCAAGAGATACCTCGATGGGTGGATGGGAGACAGACATGTACGCCAGGGATCACTGCAGTGGCTCTGCTGTACACAGGTGCAGGAAACAAATGGCTCTGCTGTTCCCAGGCACAGGACACTAACCTAGGGAGGTGCCACAAGTGAAAAGACTGTAGTTGGGCTTACGAATGGACTTGGCTAGACAGTATAGTACCAACTATGAACCTATTACATGTCCTTTGTGCAAGGATAATTGACTAGCTCTTCCATTTCAATTAGCTATCATGCTGATACACTGTCTGGTGACTACAAGTCATATGTATCCTGTTGTGTATTGTACATGCCAATAGACATACCTGATGTTTGCATAATATAACAGTAATGCTATGTAAAATGTTAGACATATCTACCTACAATACTGTACATTTCACATTTTTGCAAAAATATCCCATAATGCAAATCATAATTGCACAGCAGGACCACCTTAGACATGTTGTTCTCAGTTATACGCCCATACATATGCCTACTGTTACAGTATATCAACATATACTATCCCCTGTTATGGCACGTACTTGTTGGACAAACCCTGCCACTGACAGCGGCTGGAGTGGAATTATTGTGTTTAAAGTCCTTATGTAGCATTCCTTGTGGTGTATAGCAGTACACACAATTTCTACAAGCGTTACTATGCTGAACAATACATCACTACATAATACCTTTTCCCACTATATGCATTGCGTACACTTTCATTAATACAGAACAGGCACTACATACACTAACATACTGAGTGTTCTACATACCTTCTTAGTAGTCCGAGTTTACGATAATATCAGTCCGATTCCTTTCTGTTTTAATGGTTTTCTCATATGTACATACGGTTTGAATGTATGACAAGCCATTCTTTTATATGTAGATACCAGTAACATGTAGTATCCTGCCACCAATTGGTGCTCTGGAGTTGATGATTACATGCACATCAGCTGTGCAGCTACTCCATTAGCCAATTACATGGCAACAGTGGGGTATAATTGGATACTCCACTTGGGTGTTGTCCCTTTGCCCTACCTTCGAGGAAGACGGCCTTGGATGTGGTGTTTGTGATGAATTGCAACAGCTATATGGAGAGAGACAGATATTTTAACTTCATGTCCCCCGTGGATTGTGTGTAACGGCTAGAGGAGTAGTTCTACATGTGAGTGTAGCTGTTATATCAACCGTCTGATACGAGACTATTGCAAACAAAACCTGTAACATCGGCGTCTGTTCCATTGTGCAACAGCAACGAGTTCACATAGGGCCATTATAGTGCATCTCTCACAAGGTATGTTAAGGCTTCTGCAGATGCCATTGAGTCGATGTTTGTGATGTTATTACAGTCTGTATTGCAATTGTTTCGGGTGTGGGGGAGATGTAGGTGGGTGTACATAGCAGATAAAGGTGTGGGGACTGCATTTATACATATTCCATATGTGTGTGAGGGCTCCTTCCCTAATTGAAGACCTATCATTAAGTAGACTAATACTATGGTTATTGAAGGCTTATTCATTAAGCCATTGTTAATTGGTTCCTATATAGCATGCAGGTGATGTTGGTCCTTCAATCCCTTTGGAAATACATCGGTATGTAATGAAATGTTGCTACATGAAAGCTGTCTCGTGTATTTCTGTCACAGATATTTGCACTCATTAGTTGTGTTGGTGACTGAACCTCTTTGGCTTGGGTTGCCACCTTTTCAAATGGCCACAGTGGGACATTTGCAGAACACACATGGGAGTTAAGAGGCTGACACATACCCATGGTCAGTACAAAGTATAGAACCTATGCCTATATAAAAGCTTATATTCTTGTAGTGGTTTACTTGCTTATCCTGTTTTTTGTTACATGTAGGTATGTTAGATACAGATGCAACCATTACATTAACTATGGAACATGCAGAACGTCTCGATTGTAGGACATTAGTATTTGTACTCATTTTGGTCAGGACACTACCGCACATAGAGGGACTGCCCCTCGCAAGGTGGGACAGGTGGTAACCCCATGTTTAGCTCATGTCCATAGCACATATTTGTAATAGTGTATTATAGCAATAACCCATGCCTGGGTGTGGGTAATGGTGAATTTACCCATGGTTGGTGTGGTTTGTTCACGAGGATGAAGCCCGAGTGGTAAAACAAAGACAACCATGGGTAAATCCAGCATTACCCACACCCAGGCATGGGTTACTGCTATAATATAGTCTCCATATCCTTTGTTCATAATGTTCAGTCATGGTGGAATTTGTAATTGCTATGGTCCATGTTGTGCACATATTTGAAGACTTCAACTGCTGTATACAGCATACCCACAGATTCAGGAATGCATACACTTCCAACAACTACATTACTGTTCACAGACTCCCAAACCCCACAATACTGAACACTCAAACTTGCAACAGTCAAACTCCTGGAACTAACACAAACACAACACACACGCACACACAGACACACTGCTACCCATCACATCTAAACAAACCATCCTACACTACATATGGCCAGGTGGCCATGCCCCATACACACCCCATGTGGGTGGCTGCGGCCCCCCACACCACACCTACTGTAATAATCTACCTCCGAGATAGCAAGAACAGACATACGAAGCACACACACACACACACACACACACACACACACACACACACACACACACACACACACACATACACACACACACACACACACACACACGCACGCACACACTACAGTCCCACGGAAACACACACCTCACTGAGAACACACACTTACACACACTACAGCAATCAGAAACACTTAAATGAGTACCTACGTGGACCGCAGCACCAGAAGCAAGAACTAAATGTCCCTTAACATCGTGATAATAGTACTCGCGGTTCTAGTGTTCGGTACTGTGGTCTTTCAGTCTTTAAGCCTCGTGATTACGCATGTTGGTATGTAAAGCATTCTGTATTTGGTAGTATCCTATTTATATGTACCTCCATGGTTGTGTACATGTTATTAATCTATCTATATATTTGCATATATATGTATATCCATATATATCGACATATATCTCTCTAGCACCCTTTCTATCTCTATTATATATATATATATATATATATATATATATATATATATATATATATATATATATATGTGTAGAGAGAGAGAGAGGGAGAACACACCTTTTGTTGAGTACATGGCGGTGTATACTATTTCCAGAACTACGCCCTTTTGTGTTTTAGCCAGTCACAAAACACACCTGCCATTGGTACATCTCAGGTAGCTTAGTGGTAAGTGATTGTGTACATGGTTGTGTGTTCTACTCCTGGCAGTGGGCGTTTTACCTCTCAGAGCAGGCACTATTAGTACAAGGGTGAATAACACAGATTTCAGCTGTTCTGGCCAGCTTTGACCGTGATCTGCATGATATTCAGCGAAGCTTAGACCTGTTTTGCGCATATCTGTGTAGTCATGTTTAAATGACGCTTACCGGCACTTGCTGGCGCATAAACCTGCTAACATGTGCTTAAACGTGCTCTAATGACCTGCATCCATTATTCGGGACATTGAAATTACGTAACAGCCCTCGCAGGTTGTGGAACCGGGAACATGCACGAGACAGTGGCTTTACCACTGGGGCATCTGGTATATGTACAAGTGTTATGGTGTTTAGTATGTGGACTGTACTACGGCTGTTCCTCCATACTGCAAACAAATGTGTAACTCAGTTTACATATGGATGATACCTATTAATGGTATGTCCAAATGATGCTTAATGGATGTGCTCCAGCTATGGGAATCCATGTCACAGTGCGCCACACACTGTAATGTGCTACACCTTGTCACAACCATAACTGGAGAATGCTGGGGTGACAGATACCTGTCATGGGTACTCCCCATGCTTTGGAACTACATCCCTGATTACATTATATGGAGCCCCTGATTAACACACCAGGGAATTCTTGCAGAGTGGGTGGGGAACAGTGGTTACACCCCAGGGATCCCGCAATTGGCTCTGCTCCACAGTGGGACAGTTAGTTAATCAATGGGGTGGCGACAACACACACATTTTGGCTAGGTTGATGAATGGCCTCTGACAATCAGGCATGTACCTACTGATATACCTAGAAACCTATACATACAGTATCAACACATGCTGTTAGCTTAATTTACTATTCAGGTGTTGACTTACCTTGTACCAATAGCTGTTGTGTGTGCAATAGTTGAGGGCTGCCTATGTAGGATTCACACAGTAGACCACCTATACATGACAATTTACAGGGGGTTGTGTGTTTGCCATCCATTTTACTGTGTGTGCAGGTGAAGTCAGTCTGTAGGAGCCTACACTGTCAGTGTATGTGTTATATGTTCCCTCTTTGCCAAGGCATGGGCATGGCATGGGCATATTGGGCACGCCTCCGTCTGCCTACTGGGGCTGGCACAGGGTGTTCGTGGTCTGAATCACTCTCTGCCTGTGATGCCCCTGGCAATTGCGGTGAGCTGAGGGCCTTCACCATTATGTCCCTGCTGCAGCTGTTTCCGTAGGATCATATTATATAGCATGGCACATACTATGAAGATGTGGGCACATGTGCCTGGAACATACTGCAAGGCTACACCAGATATGTCCAAGCAACAGAACCGTGATTTCAGCATCTCAAACACACGCTCTATGATGATTCTGGTTTGTGCGTGTGCCTCATTATGGCGTTCTTGCATGGGTGTGTGTGCATTTCTGATGGGAGTAATCATCCACGGCTCCAGTGCATAGCTAGCATCCCCCACAAGGTGGCCATATGGGATGTCCCCCCTGACAAATACCTGGTACAGCTGTGAGGCATGCCAGATGTGGGAGTCATGGTAGCTTCCAGGGCTGCCAGCACACACATCCGTGATGATGCCCTGGGCATTGCACACGACCTGGCGGTTGGAGTGGCATCCCTTGCAGTTTATGTAGCACCTACCATGCTCACTGGGTGGTGACTTGATATATATGTGTGTGCAGTCTATTGCACCCAGTACCTCTGGGTAGTCTGCTACATGGTGGAAGAGACTTATATTGCTGGCCAACTCCTCCTGACTTTGGGGGAAGTATATATGCTCATTGGCATGTGGTAACATGGCATCCAGGAACTGGTGGAGTACCCTGGATGCTGATGCCTGTGAGATCCCCATGATATCTCCAGTTGGCCTTTGAAAGGTACCTGTGGCTAGTATTCTCAAGCTTACACATACCTTCTTGTCCACTGGGATGGGTTCCCCTCTGTTTCTGGATCTGAGGCGTGGCCGGCACAGCTCAACAATTTGCTGTATGATGTCCCAGTCCACCCTGTAATGCTCTACTATCTCCAGATTATGTAGCCCCTGGTAGGTTACCCTTGGTCTGAACACTCTTCTCCTCTGGGGCCTGAGGTGGTTGTCAGCATCATCCTCCACACCACCTTCAGTCTCCAACATATGGTGATGAATCACAGCTATGGCAGCTCCCAACAAGTACATTATAAAAGTTCCCCATCTGTTTACACCGATGGTGCAGTTTTGGCAATACACAAGTGTGTGTGTGAGGTGTCTTCACACTTTATACTATTGTGCTTTGGACACTGATGATGTCATAGGGTGTGTATGCACAATCAGAGCTGCAGGGTATCTTACTTATGTGTTTTACCACAGGTACTGCTATTGTGGTGCCTTTGGTGATGAATTACATTTAGCTGCCATGGATCACCTCTTGCCCTTGCCTTCACTTTTCATAACGATTCCCCTCCCATTGTCAGGCATGCATCCAGCAGCCTGCTTTCTTGTTTTGTACTTTCCCAACCCAGGATTGTGTTGCGAAATGTGTTCTAAAGCTGATCTACTGCAGGTTTGCTTTGCTCTGTGGTGATAGTTATCTTTTCTTTGCAATCTGACACCTCCCCTATCCTGTTCTGCAGGTTGCTACTAGCAGCCTTGTTAGCTACCGTCAATGGCCCACTGAGTTAATAGGTGTTAATTACTCAGTTGTACTCCAATTACCCTACTGCAGCATTTCCTTATTGTCTTCCTGTAACCTTCCTTTTTCAGCTGTGGTGCGTGCCGTGCACAGCCGTTTACCGGGTTTTGAGCACGTTGTCATCCATGTACACACGCGCTTTCGGTCACCATGTGTGCTCTCAGCTAAGCAAAGCTATGGCTACATCCACACCCCTATCCTGCGGCTTTGCTTAACAATGGGCAACCCGGATTTGTAGTGCTCCAGTGAGCTTACAGCTATGGTGGCACACCCCACTGCTGATGTCATGTATACCTCCAGGCCACTCCTCAGCGTTGTACCGCTGCACCATATGGTACATCCTTAGGCTGGCGGGACGTTTGCAATTCAGTATTACTTGCCTCATTAGCATGTCATTTACTACTAATTCATAGTTACTGTGCCGAACACTGTCACAGACTCTTAGCAACCCTTGCAGCTTGGTTGTGGTGTAGCATGCATACCATTGACTATTATGGTGAAATCATGATTTGTGTTGCATTGCAATTTTATGACATATATTTTCCTTGTGTTCTCGTTTGCGCACACATGCCCTGCGGTTGTACTTTGCATTAGTGTGGCCATGACATTAAATGTTATTTTTTTGTGTTGTGCATGTTTTTTATGCCATTGGCTGTATATTTAGCCATTGGCATATGTTAACTTTGTAATACACAAGTTTGGTCAGCTTTCATGGCTCTGATGTTCTGTTTGGAAAAATGTAAACTATTTTTTGGTTTACATTTCTGTATGCTTACGCTACGCCTGCACCACTTCATGAATCGCTATGTACCTTCATTTGCATGCTGCACTACTGTGCATGGGGTGATTAGCATACATGAGCCAATAGCTGCACAGATCTGGTATACACTGGTAGTGCACGTGGAATTGGATCATACCTGAATCGCTCGGCGGCCATATTTGGTGTTATACTGCCTATGCTACACCTGCACCTGGCGCAAGCTTCATGAATCCTGGGGTATGTATTTGTGTGGGTATGCATATTAATAATTTCAGTATTTGTGTTCATATTTGTGTGGGTATGCATACTAAAAATTTCAGTATTAATGTCTATGTATTTGTGTGGGAATGAATACTAATAATTTCAGTATTTATGCCTAGGTATTTGTGTGGGTATGAATATTAATAATTTCAGTATATATGTCTAGGTATTTGTGTAGGTATGCATACTAATAATTTCAGTATTTGTCTACGTATGTGTGTGGGTATACATATTAATCATTTCATTATTTGTTTATGTATTTGCATGGGTATGAATACTAATAATTTCATTATTTATGTCTAGGTATTTGTGTGGGTATGCATACCAATAATTTCAGTATTTATGCTTGGGTATTTGTGGGTGGCCACAGTGGTGCAGTGACTAGCGTTGCTGCCTCACAGCAATAGGTTCTCTGGTGCGATTCTTGGCAGGGGTACCTTCTGTGTGGAGTCTGCATGTACTCCCTATGGTCGCGTGGGTTTCCTCTGGGTGCTCCGGTTTCCTCCCATATCACAGACATGCAGTAGGTGGATTGGACACTCTAAATTGGCCCTAGGTGTGAGTGTGTGCCTTCTGTGGTAGGTTGGGCACTAGGCTGGCAACCTGACACCGTAAAACTCCACTGCCAATCATGAGCGGACAGATGATCTGCTATGGCAACCCCTAACCGGGAAAAAGCTGAAAGAAGATGTTTAGGTATTTGTGTGGGAAGGCATACTAATAATTTCAGTATTTCTGTCTATGCATTTGTGTGGGTGTGCAAACTTATAATTTCAATATTTAAGTCTAGGTATTTGTGCGGGTATGCATACTAATAATTTCAGTATTTGTCTAGGTATTTGTGTGTATGAATACTAATAATTTCAGTATTTATGTCCATGTATTTGTGTGGGTATGCATACTAATAATTTCAGATTTGTGTAGGAATTTGTGTGGCTATGAATACTAATAATTTCAATATTTGTCTATACATTTGTGTTGGTATGCATACTAACAATTTCAGTATTTATGTCTAGGTATTTGTGTGGATATAAATACTAATTTTAGTATTTATGGCTCTGCATTTGTGTGGTTATGCATACTAATATTTTCAGTATTTATGTCTAGGTATTTGTGTGGGAATGAATACTGATAATTACAGTATTTGTCTAGGTATTTGTGTGGATATAAATACCAACAATTTCAGTATTTATGTCTAGGTATTTTTGTGGGTATGAATAATTTCAGCATTTATGTCTATGTATTTGTGTGTGTATGCATACTAATACTTTCCGTATTTATGTCCATGTTTTTGTGTGGTTATGCAAACTAATAATTTCAGAATTCATGTCTGTATTTATGTGGGTATGCATACTAATAATTTCAGTATTTGTCTATGTAGTTGTGTGGGTATGCAAACTAATAATTGCAGTCTTTGTCAAGGTATCTGTGTGGGTATGCATACTAATTTCAGTATTTATGTCTAGGTATTTGTGTGGGTATGAATAGTTTTAATTTCAGTATTTATGTCTAGGTATTTTTGAGGGTATGAGTACTAATAATTTTAGTTTTTATTTCTAGGTATTTGGGTATGCATATTAATAATTTCAGTATTTGTGTTGGTATTTGTGTGGGTATGCATACTAAAAATTTCTGTATTAATGTCTATGTATTTGTGTGGGTATGAATATTAATAATTTCAGTATTTATGTATAAGTATTTATGTGGGTATGAATACTCATAATTTCAGTATTTAGGTCTAGGCATTTGTCAGTATGCATACTAATAATTTCTGTATTTATGTCTAGGTATTTGTGTGGGTAGGAATATTAATTTCAGTATTTGTCTAGGTATTTGTGTAGGTATGCATACTAATGATTTCAGTATTTGTCTATGTAGTTGTGTGGGTATGCATACTAATAATTTCAGATTTATGTGTAGGAATTTGTGTGGCTATGAATACTAATAATTTCAATATTTATGTCTATGCATTTGTGTTGGTATGCATACTAACAATTTTAGTATTTGTCTAGGTATTTGTGTGGATATAAATACTAATAATTTTAGTATTTATGGCTCTGCATTTGTGTGGTTATGCATACTAATATTTTCAGTATTCATGTCAATGTATTTGTGTGGGTATGCATACTAATAATTTCAGTATTTGTCTTGGTATTTGTATGGGTATGCATACTAATTTCAGTATTTATGTCTTGGTATTTGTGTGGGTATGCATACTATTAATTTCAGTAGTTGTCTAGGTATTTGTGTGGGAATACATACTAGTAATTTCAGTATTTATGCCTAGGTATTTGTGTAGTTATGAATACTAAAAATGTCAGTATTTATGTCTGGGTATTTGTATGGGTATGCATACTAATAATTTCAATATTTGTTTCTGTATTTGTGTGGGTATGAATGCTTATAATTTCAGTATTTATGTCTAGGTATTTGTGTGGTTATGCATACTAATAATTTCAGAATTCAAATAAATGTATTTATGTGGGTATGAATACCAATAATTTCAGTATTTATGTCCTAGAGGTATTTTTGTGGGTATTAATACAAATAATTTCAGTATTTGTCTATTTATGTCTAGGTATTTGTGAGAATGCATACTAATAATTTCAGTATTTATGTCTATGTATTTGTGTGGGTTGTTGTTTGTCTTTCGGCTTTTCCCAGTTAGGGGTCGCCACAGTGGCACTCCGGTCTGCTAATGATTGGCAGTTGGTTTTTATGGTGTCGAGTTGCCAGCCAGATGCCCAACCTACAATGAAGGCATGCCATTCAACGCATGTCTTACGAATGCGCACTCAACTGTGGGGAGGACATGCAGACTCCACACAGAAGGCACTACCAACCCAAGCCGGGAATCGAACGGGAAAGCCTCTTGCTGTGAGGTAACAACTCTACCACTGCACCACCGCAGAAGTATGTGTGGTATATGCATACTAAAAATTTCAATGTTTATGTCAAGGTGTTTGTGTGGGTATGAATACTAATAATTTCAGTATTTGTGTAGGTATTTCTGTGGGTTTGCATACTAATAATTTCAGTATTTGTCTATGTATTTATGTGGGTATGAATAGTAATAATTTCAGTATTTATGTCTAGGTATGTATGTGGGTACAGTATTTGTCTAGGTATTTGTGTGGGTATGCAAACTAATAATTGCAGTCTTTATGTCAAAGTATTTGTGTGGGTATGCATACTAATGATTTCAGAATTTGTCTATATATTTGTTGGTATGAATACTAATAATTTCAGTATTTAAGTCTATGTATTTGTGTGGGTATGCATACTAATAATTTTAGTATTTAAGTCAAGGTATTTGTGTGGGTACAAATACTAATTATTGCAGTATTTATGTCTTGATATTTGTGTGGGTAGGAATACTAATAATTTCAATATTTATGTCTATATTTGTGTGGATATGCATACTAATAATTTCAGTATTTATGTCTAGGTATTTGTGTGGGTATCCATACTAATAATTTCAATATTTGTCTATGTATTTGTGTGGGTATGCATACTAATAATTTCAGTATTTATGTCTAAGAATTTGTGTGGGTATGCATACTAATAATTTCAGTATTTGTCTTCGTATTTGTGTGAGTATGCATGTTAATAATTTCAGTATTTATATCTATGTATTTGTGTGGGTATGAATACTATTAATTTCAGTATTTATGTCTAGGTATTTATGTGGGTATGAATACTAATTTCAGTATGTATGTCTAGGAATTTTTGTGGGTATGCGTACTAATAGTTTCAGTATTTATGTCTATGTATTTGTGTGGGTACGCATACTAATAATTTCAGTATTTGTCTATGTATTTGTCTGGGTATGCATACTAATAATTTCAGTATTTATGTCCTGGTATTTGTGTGGGCATGCATACTAATAATTTCAGTATTGATGCCTATGTATTTGTGTCGGTATGAATACTGATAATTTCAGTATTTATGTCTAGGTTTTTGTGTGGTTATGCATACTAATTTCAGAATTCATGTCTATGTATTTATGTGGGTATGAATACTAATAATTTCAGTAGTTATATCTAGAGGTATTTTTGTGGGTAGGAATACAAATAATTTCAATATTTGTCTGTCTAGGTATTTGTTTGGGATGCATACTAATAATCTCAGTATTTATGTCAAGGTATTTGTGTGGGTGTGAATACTAATAATTTCAGTATTTGTCTTTGTATTTGTGGGTATGCATGCTAATAATTTCAGTTTTTATGTCTAGGTATTTGTGTGGGTATGCATATTAATTTCAGTATTTGTCTATGTATTTGTGTGGGCATGCATACTAATTATTTTAGTATTTTTGTCTTGGTATTTGAGTGGGTACGCATACTAATAATTTCAATATTTGTCTATGTATTTTTGTGTGTATGCATGCTAATAATTTCAGAATTTGTCTATGTATTTGTGTTTGTATGCATACTAATAATTTCAGTATTTTTGTCTCAGTATTTGTGTGGGTATGCATACTAATAATTTCAGTATTTATGCCTAGGTACTTGGGTGGTTATGAATACTAAAAATATCAGTATTTATGTCTAGGTATTTGTATGGGTATGCACACTAATAATTTCAGTATTTGTCTCTGTATTTGTATGGGTATGAATGCTAATAATTTCAGTATTTATGTCTAGGTATTTTTTAGTGTATGAATACTGATAATTACAGTATTTATGTTCATGTATTTGTGGTTATGCATACTAATAATTTCAGAAGTCTATATATGTATTTATGTGGGTATGAATACTAATTTCAGTATTTGTCTAGAGGTATTTTTGTGGGTATTAATACAAATAATTTTTAGTATTTATATCTATTTATGTCTAGGTATTTGTGTGGGTATGCATACTAATTTCAGTATTTATGTGAAGGTATTTGTGTGGGTGTGCATACTAATAATTTGAGTATTTAAGTCTAGGTATTTCTGTGGATATGAATACTAATAATCTCAGTATTTATGTCTAGGTATTTGTGTGGGTATGCATAGTAACAATTTCAGTATTTATGTTTAGGTATTTGTGTGGGAAGGGATGCTAATAATTTCAGTATTTATGTCTACGAATTTGTGTGGGTATGAATACTAATTTCAGTATTTATGTCTAGGTATTTGTGTGGGTATGCATACTAATTTCAGTTTTTAGGTCTAGGCATTTGTGTGGGTATGCATAGTAATAATTTCAGTATTTGTCTAGGTATTTGTGTGGGTATGAATATTAATAATTTCAGTATGTATGCGGGAATGCATACTAATAATTTCAGTATTTGTCTATGTATTTATGTGGGTATGAATACTATCAATTTCAGTATTTATGTCTAGGTATTTAAGTGGGTATGGATACTAATACATTCTGTATGTATGTCTAGGAATTTGTGTGGGTATGCATACTAAAAATTTTAGTATTAATGTCTATGTATTTGTGTGGGAATGAATACTAATAATTTCCATATTTAGGTCTAAGCATTTGTATGGGTATGTATACTAATAATTTTAGTATTTGTCTAGGTATTTGTGTGGGTAGGAATATTGATTTCAGTATTTATGTCTATGTATTTGTGTGGGTATGCATTCTAATAACTTTAGTATTTAAGTCAAGGTATTTGTGTGGGTATGAATACTAATTATTGCAGTATGTATGTCTTGATATTTGTGTGGGTATGAATACTAATAATTTCAGTATTTATGTCTATGTTTTTTTGTTGGTATGCATACTTATAATTTTAGTATTTATGTCTATGCATTTGTGTGGGTATGAATACTAATAAAGTCAGTATTTATGTCTAGGTATTTGTGTGGGTATCCATACTAATAATTTCAGTATTTAAGTCTAGGTATTTGTGTGGGTATGCATACTAATAATTTCAGTATTTATGTCTAGGTATTTGTGTGGGCATGCATACTAATAATTTCACTATTATGTGTAGGTATTTGTGTGGTTAAGCATACTAATATTTTCAGTACATTTGTCTATATTTTTGTGTGGGTATGAATACTAATAATTTCAGTATTTATGTCTATGTATTCATGTGGGTGTACAAACTAATAATTTCAGTATTTATGTCAAGGTATTTGTGTGGGTATGTATACTAATAATTTCAGTATTTAGGTCTATGCATTTGTGTGGGTATGCATACTAATAATTTCAGTATTTGTCTAGGTATTTGTGTGGTTATGAATGTTAATAATTTCAATATTCATGTCTAGGTATTTGTGTGGGTATGCATACTAATTAAGTATTTGTCTCTGTATTTATGTGGGTATGAACAGTAATTTCAGTATTTATGTCTAGATATTTATGTGGGTATGAATACTAATAATTTCAGTATTTATGTCAAGGTATTTGTGTGGGTGTGCATGGGCAACCACGGTGGTGCAGTGGTTAGCATTGCCACCTCACAGCAAGAGGTTCTCCGGTTCAATCCCCGGCTGGGGTGCCTTCTGTGCAGAGTCTACATGTCCTCCCTGTGGTCACGTGGGTTTCCTCTGGGTGCTCCGGTTTCCTCCGACATCCTAAAGACATGCTGTAGGTGGATTGGACACTCTAAAATGGCCCTAGGTGTGAGTGTGTGCATGTGTGCCTTCTGTGGAAGGTTGGGCGCCGGGCTGGCAACTCGACACTGTAAAACTCCACTGCCAATCATGAGTGGACAGGTGATCTGCTGTGGTGACCCCTAACCGGGAAAAGCCAGAAGAATTTGTGTGGGTGTGCATACTTACAATTTCAATATTTAAGTCTAGGTATTTGTGCGGGTATGAACACTAATAATTTCAGTATTTATGTATAGGTATTTGTGTGTGTACGAATACTAATAATTTCAGTTTTTATGTCTAGGTATTTGTGTGGGTATGCATACTAATAGTTTCAGATTTATGTCTAGGTATTTGTGTGGATATGAATACTAATAATTTCAGTATTTGTCTATGCATTTGTGTTGGTATGCATACTAAAAATTTCAGTATTTATGTCTAGGTATTTGTGTGGATATAAATACTAATAATTTCAGCATTTGTCTCTGCATTTGTGTGGTTATGCATACTAATATTTTCAGTATTTATGTCTAGGTATTTGTGTGGGTATGAATACTGATAATTACAGTATTTATGTCTAGGTATTTGTGTGGGTATGCATACAAATAATTTCAGTATTTATGCCTAGGTATTTGTGTGGGTATGCATACTGATAATTTCAGTGTTTATATCTAGGTATTTTTGTGGGTATGAATATTTTCAGCATTTGTCTATATATTTGTGTGTGTATGCATAGTAATGATTTTCATATTTATGTCAAGGTATTTGTGTGGGTATGTATACTAAAAATTTCAATATTTGTCTGGGTGTTTGTGTGGGTATGAATACTAATAATTTGAGTATTTATGCAAAGGTATTTGTGTGGGTGTGCATACTAATTTCAATATTTAAGTCTAGGTATTTCTGTGGGTATGAATACTAATAATCTCAGTATTTATGTCTAGGTATTTGTGTGGGTATGCATACTGACAATTTCATTATTTATGTTTTGGTATTTGTGTGGGAAGGCATACTAATAATTTCAGTATTTATGTCTATGTATTTGTGTGGGTGTGCATACTAATAATTTCAGTATTTTCTATGTATTTGTGTGGGTATGCATTCTAATAATTTCAGTATTTATGCCTAGGTATTTGTGTGGTTATGAATACTAATTTCAGTATTTATGTCTAGGTATTTGTGTTGGCATGCATACTAATAATTTCAGTTTTTAGGTCTAGGCATTTGTGTAGGTATGCATACTAATAATTTCAGTATTTGTCTAGGTATTTGTGTTGGTATGAATATTAACAATTTCAGTATTTATGCTAGGACTTTCTGTGGGTATGCATACTAATAATTTCAGTATTTATGTCTATGTATTTATGTGGGTATGAATACTAATTTCAGTATTTGTCTAGGTATTTATGTTGGTATGAATATTAAAAAATTATGTATTTATGACTAGGAATTTGTGTGGGTATGCATACTAAGAATTTCAGTATTTGTCTATGTATTTGTGTGGGTATACATACTAATAATTTCAGTATTAATGTCTATGTATTTGTGGGGGAATGAAAACTAATAACTTCAGTATTTGTCTATGTATTTGGGGGTATGAATACTCATAATTTCTGTTTTTAGGTCTAGGCATTTGTGTGGGTATGCATACTAATAATTTTAGTATTTATGTCTAGGTAGTTGTCTGGGTAGGAATATTAATAATTTCAGTATTCATGTCTAGGTATTTGTGTAGGTATGCATACTAGTAATTTCAGTATTTATGCCTATGTATGGCTGGGTATGCATACTAATAATTTCAATATTTATGTCTATGTATTTGGGTATGCATACTAATAATTTCAGTATTTATGTCTATGCATTTGTGTGGGTATGCATACTAATAATTTCAGTATTTATGTCTAGGTATTTGTGTGGGTATGAATACTAATAATTTCAGTATTTATGTCTAGGTATTCGTGTAGGTATACAAACTAATAATTTCAGCATTTATGTCAAGGTATTTGTGTGGGTATGAATACTAATTTCAGTATTTATGTCTATGTATTTGTGTGGGTATGCATACTAATAATTTCAGTATTTGTCTAGGTAGTCATGTGGATATGAATACTAATAATTTCAGTATTTGTCTATGCATTTGTGTGGCTGTGCATACTAATTTCAGTATTTGTGTCTAGGTATTTGTGTGGGTATGAATACTAATAATTTCAGTATTTGTCAAGCTATTTGTGTGGGTATGGATACTAATAATTTCAGTATTTGTCTACGTATTTGGGTATGCATACTAATAATTTCAGTATTTATGTCAAGGTATTTGTGTGGGTATGCATACTAATAATTTCAGTATTTATGTCTAGGTATTTGTCTGGGTATGCATACTAATAATTTCTGTATTTGTTTCTGTATTTGTGTCTGTATGAATGCTAATTTCAGTATTTATGTATTTGTATTTTTGTGGGTATGAATACTAATAATTTCAGTATTTATGTCCCGGTATTTGTGTGGGTATGTATACTACTAATTTCAGTATTTGTCTATGTATTTGTGTGGGTTTGCATACAAATAATTTCAATATTTAGGTCTATGCATTTTTGTGGGTATGCATACTAATAATTTCAGTATTTATGTCTAGGTATTTTTGTGGGTAGGAATATTAATAATTTCAGTATTTGTCTAGGTATTTGTGTGGGTATGCATACTAATAATTTCAGTATTTGTCTAGGTACTTGTGTGGGTATGCATACTAATAATTTCAGTATTTGTCTGTGTTTATGTGGATATGAATACTAATAATTTCAGTATTTATGTCTATGTATTTATTTGGCTATGAATATTAATTTCAGTATTTATGTCTTGGAATTTGTGTGGGTATGCATACTAATTTCATTATTTGTCTATGTATCTGTGTGGGTATGCATACTAATAATTTCAGTATTTATGTCTACATATTTGTGTGGGTATGCAAACTCATAATTGCAGTCTTTGTCAAGGTATTTGTGTGGGTATGCATACTAATAATTTTAATATTTATGTCTATGTATTTGTGTGGGTATGCATGCTAATAATTTCAGAATTTGTCTATGTATTTGTGTGTGTATGCATACTAATAATTTTAGTATTTAAGTCAAGGTATTTGTGTGGGTATGAACTAATTATTGCAGTATTTATGTCTTGATATTTGTGTGGGTATGCATACTAATAATTTCAGTATTTATGTCTAGGGATTTGTGTGGGTATGCATACTAATAATTTCAGTATTTATGTCTAGGGATTTGTGTGGGTATGCATACTAATAATTTCAGTATTTATGTCTCGGTATTTGTGTGGGTATGCATACTAATACTTTCAGTATTTTTCTATGTATTTGTGTGGGCATGCATACTAATAATTTTTAGTATTTATGTCTTAAGTATTTGTGTGGGTTTGCATATAAATAATTTCAGTATTTAGGTCTTGTCCTGTTCGATTCTCAGCTAAAGCATCTTCTTTGTGGCGACATGCGTGAATGGGCGTACCTTCGTTGAAGGTTGTACATCAGGGCTGGCAACTCGGTACGTAAAAATCTACTGCCAATCATTAGCAGACCGGAGTTCTGCTGTGGCAACTCCTAACCGGGAAAAGCCGAAAGATACAACAAAAAGGTCTATACATTTGTGTGGGTATGCATACTAATAATTTCAGTATTTGTCTATGTATTCCTGTGGGTATGAATACTTATAATTTCAGTATTTGTCTAGGTATTTGTGTGGGTATGCATACTAATAATTTCAGTATATGTCTGTGTGTGGGTATGCATATTAATTTCAGTATTTTAGTCTATATTTGTGAGGGGGTATGCATACTAATAATTTTAGTATTTGTCTTCATATTTGTGTGGGTATGTATGCTAATAATTTCAGTATTTATGTGTATGTATGTGTGGGTATGAATACTATTAATTTCAGTATTTATGACTAGGTATTTGTGGGGGTATGAATATTAATAATTTCAGTATTTGTCTAGGTATTTTTATGGGTGTGCATACTAACAATCTCAGTATTTATATCTATGTATGTGTGTCGGTATGCATACTAATAATTTCAGTATTTGTGTAGGTATTTGTGTGGGTATGCATACTAATAATTTCAGAATTTACATCTATGTATTTGTGTGGGTATGTTTACAAATTTCAGTATTCATGTCTAGGTATTTGTGTGGGGATGCTTGCTAATAATTTCAGTATTTGCCTAGGTATTTGTGGATATGAGTACTAATAATTTCAGTATTTATGTCTAGGTATTTGTGTGGGTATGCATACTAACAATTTCAGTATTTGTCTAGGTATTTGTAAGGGTATGAATAATTTCAGCATTTATGTCTATGTATTTGTCTGTATGCATACTAATAATTTTCATATTCATGTCAAGGTATTTGTGTGGGTGTGCATACTTATAATTTCAATATTTAAGTCTAGATATTTGTGCGGGTATGAATACTGATAATTTCAGTATTTAGGTCTTGTCCTGTTCGATTCTCAGCTAAAGCATCTTCTTTGTGGCGACATGCGTGAATGGGCGTACCTTCTTTGAAGGTTGTACGTCAGGGCTGGCAACTCGGTACGTAAAAATCTACTGCCAATCATTAGCGGACTGGAGTTCTGCTGTGGCGACCCCTAACCGGGAAAAGCCAAAAGATACAACAAAAAGGTCTATACATTTGTGTGGGTATGCATACTAATAATTTCAGTATTTGTCTATGTATTCCTGTGGGTATGAATACTTATAATTTCAGTAATTATGTCTACGTATTTATGTGGGTATGAATACTAATAATTTCAGTATTGATGCCTATGTATTTGTGTCGGTATGAATACTGATAATTTCAGTATTTATGTCCATTTATTTATGTGGGTGTGCATACTAATAATTTCAGTATTTCTGTTTTTGTGTGGGTATGAATACTAATACTTTCTGTATTTATGTCTAGGTATTTGTGTGGGTATGAATACTAATATTTTCAGTATTTATGTCTATGCATTCATGTGGGTATTTAAACTAATAATTTCAGTATTTCTATCTATGAATTTGTGTGGGTAGGCTTACTAATAATTTCAGTAATTATGTCTATGTATTTGTGTGGGTATGCATACTAATAATTTCAGAATTTACATCTATGTATTTGTGTGGGTATGCTTACAAATAATTTCAGTATTCATGTCTAGGTATTTGTGTGGGTATGCTTGCTAATAATTTCAGTATTTGCCTAGGTATTTGTGGATATGAGTACTAATAATTTCAGTATTTGTCTAGGTATTTGTGTGGGTATGCATACTAACAATTTCAGTATTTGTCTAGGTATTTGTAAGGGTATGAATAATTTCAGCATTTATGTCTATGTATTTGTGTCTGTATGCATACTAATAATTTTCATATTCATGTCAAGGTATTTGTGTGGGTGTGCATACTTATAATTTCAATATTTAAGTCTAGGTATTTGTGCGGGTATGAATACTGATAATTACAGTATTTGTCTAGGTATTTGTGTGGATATGAATGTTAATAATTACAGTATTTATGTCCATGTATTTGTGTGCTTATGCATACTAATAATTTCAGAATTCATGTTTATGTATTTATTTGGGTATGAATACTAATAATTTCAGTGTTTGTTTAGAGGTATTTTTGTGTGTATGAATACAAATAATTTCAGTAGTTATGTCTATTTATGTCTAGGTAGTTCTGTGACTATGCATATTAATCATTTCAGTATTAATGTCAAGGTACTTGTGTGGGTGTGCATACTTGTAACTTTAGCATTTATGTCTATGTATTTGTGTGGGTATGAATACTAATCATTTCAGTATTTATGTAGATATAAAGGAAATAAGTAGGCATGTTCAGAATGAGGCCAAGTGGATCATCAGACTTAGGGCTGATTGTCCACCTGGTCTTAATGATAGAGTACCTATAAAACCTGTTTTAAAAGGGAAAAGACTTAATAAGCCTATATAGTATATAACTGTTTTTGACTGTAAAATAGTTAAAATATTTGAAATCACATTAAATAAGCAAAGGTGTTTTGATTTTTATTAACTTATATTTGTGAGATGTTTTAGAAGTTAGTATTGCTGTTTCATTTTTCATATGAAATAGTTGTACTTGGAAAATATTTTTGGAAAGGATGTGATGTCATGATTTAAATCTAGAAATACAGGCATTTTATTTTGAATGTTAACGGCCTGAGGAAGCCATTTAGGTGAAAGCGCTAGCCACTTATCATCATGATGCTATCCATTTGTGTTGCTGTATTGTTTTAAAATAAAAATAGTCTGCTTTTATCGTATGGGACCCAGATTATTTGGATATTTGGATCGAATATTTTGGATTCATTTTAGAACTGTGTTTTATACTCAGCCTACTTATTTCCTTTATATCTACATATCTATTATTATTATTGGAAGTATACGACCAATACAGCTATTTTGTTTCTCATTTTGTTCATTGTTATTTGCTGTTTGGTCGCTATGGCTGAGCTTGTTACAAATCTCATTGAACTCCCGTACAAACCAGAGATTATCAATGACAAGAGAAGATTTGAGGACTGTGTTGCCAGTATGGAAAATCCACTGCTTGCCTATGACGTTGCTGACCCACGCCTTGAGGAGAATTCCAACGAGGTTAGTTGCAATGGTTTGTCTACACTTCTGTACCATATGGAGTTGGATTTTATGAAATTGAAGAGACTTCAAATGCAGCGACAACATTTTGAAGTATGTATTGCACGGAGAATCATTCCCAGAGGTCTCCGTATTTTGAAAATGCCAACCACAGGTATGACACATCCAGATTTGCTATACAGATGGCAGCTAATAAACATTGAAACCAGCGTAAAGTACATGCAACTAATGAATGAGTATTTACAACCTGAGGAAAATGAACTTCGCAATAGACTTAGAGAACAACAAAAATTTGTTAAAGAGACTTATTCCATACCAATAACGGAAAAGGCACTTGATAAACTTTTGGACAATATATATTTGTTTGAAAAAAAGTTAACTGAGCAGAAACTAGATAAAATACGCAGAGATACATTTGATTTTGCTAATGCTCAAGTTTTTACTTGGCCTAAGGATAGAAATGTACCCAATGGACAAATGAAAATAAATGGGGGCAGAAATGATTATAGAAGTGAGCGTACATATAATAATTTGAGTACCAAAGACCGATACAATCAGCCAGTTAAACTTGGTTCCACAGAGTTTGTTAGAGGAAACACTAAAAGTAATAATGGTTTTGAACAATGTGTATCCACTGATAATACTGATGGTAAAAATACTGTCACAACTGTGGCAGAGATACATTTGATAGAAAATACACCTGAAGCCATTTTAGAAGTGGCAGAAGGTGACCAAAGCATTCCAGTGAATGATAATGAAAGTAATCAAATATCTGATTCTAATGGTGTTACTGTAATACAATCAGCCTCTAAAGTTAATACATATGGTGAGGTAGTTAAAAGGAAAACTACCATCAGTAATACAAAAGGAAGCCCTGCCAGCCACCAGGGAAAGGTTCCTTTCCCTATTTCCGACTTTCGGAAAGGAGGAAGGGACCGTTCCATGAGCAGAGGGATGCAAAAAAGAAGGTTAAACGATGAAGAAAACATAGGTCCAACCCTAAAAATGTTATGGGAGAAAACAGCGAATCATTAATATGGAACATTTCACAAAGGACATTAACAGATAATGAAACTTTTTTATTGGAAAAAGGACTTTCTTTTATACCATCTAATAAGAGCGAAATCACAGATTCCATTTTAGACTTAAAACTATTCACTAGGAATATTCAATTAAAAATGGATTATAATAATGTATCTACCACTAACTCTATTCATTGCTTTAGAAAACCTAGTACATATATCCCTGTATTTCATCCACTAATAGAAGCTTTTTCTAAATTGGTGGAGGGTGAACTACATAAGATATCTAACATAAACAAAAATAAGAAATGGTATGGTAATTTAGATACAGGAATGAGACTGGCCTTAAGGGACTTAAGAAATGATACTAGCATAGTCATCAGACCTGCCGATAAGGGAGGCTTAACTGTTATTATGGATACAGAACAATACATATTGAGTATGAATAATATGTTAAGTGATGTACAGTTCTATCAGAAAATAAGTGAGACAAGTTGATAAAATCATTAATCAAACGTCTAAATTATTACATGAATATTACGCTGAGGGTAGAATAAATGATAGCCTACTTAATTTTTGTATAGTGGCTGAACCCCTTATACCATCTATACAGGGTGTCCTGAAAATACATAAGGACCCCAGTTGTCCACCCATGCGACCCATAGTGGCTGGACGGGGTTGGGTCACTGAACCCATTTCATTATACTTGGAATCAAAATTGCAACCAATGGTAGATACATATGCATATATACTAAGAGATACTAAACAATTTCTTGTTATGTTATATGAGGCCATGAAAGATGTACCAATAACTGATGACTTTTGGTTAGTCACTTTAGATGTACAATCTCTGTTTACCACCATACCGAATTCACAAGGTATAGAGGGCATTCGTAGATGCATGTTAGTTCAACCACAAATGACTCATTACCAAGCGGACACCTTGTGTAAACTTATGGAAATTGTATTACAACATAACATATTCATGTTCAACAACCAATTATATATCCAGAGGGACGGCGTAGCTATGGGCACATCATGTGCTAATAGCTACGCCAACCTAGTCATGGCAGATTGGGAAAATCAACAGATGTTTGGACTTGAGAGCTACAAGTTGTATGTTAAGTTTTACGTCCGTTTTGTAGACTATTTGTTTTTGATATGGAGTTCTGGATACAATGAATTATGTGAGTTTTTGCAGCAAATGAATTCTCTTACTAATTATTTGAAATTTACCATGACAGCCTCTAAACATCTAGTTTCATACTTGGATGTATTTATAGAAAGGTTACCTAGTGGATTATTAAATACGGGGATATATAGGAAAACCTGTCATAGGAATGCCCTCTTGCATAGGACCAGCATGCATCCCCAATATATTTTCAAAAATATTATAAAAGGGCAAGCAATGAGAGCATCTCGTATGAATCCTACTGAAATTGGTTATAACAATGAAATACAGAAACTTATTGAGAACTTCAAGGAGAGATCTTATTACCCTGATGAAATCAGGGAGAATATCTCATCTGCTGACCAACTCAGAAGTAGTAGAGCGAGACCATACTATACTGAAAGGGAGCAGGATATGCAGATCTGTGACGGAAAGAGATGTTCAGGGTCTAGCGATAGTGGAACCAGAGTTTGCATTTACTATACCCAGGATGTTAATCAAATTAGGGAAGCATACTTTAAATATTGGGATATCTTGAAAGTAGATCCCAATATTATTAAAGTGGCAGGTGATACACCTAACTTTACATATAAGAATAGGATGAGTTTATATAGAATGTTGTGTAATTCTGGACTATTTGAAAACAGAATTCAAACCAAATGTATATCTAGTTCCAATACTAAGCCATGTCAGAAATGTAATTTTTGTAATTTTATTAATATAAGTGCTAGTTTCATACATCCGGTCACCCAATATCATTATGCTTTTTCTTGTTCAGCTGATTGTAATTCAGAACATGTGGTTTACCTAGCCACGTGCGGTTCTTGCCCTGCATTTTATGTGGGGAAGACCGACAGGCGATTGAGGGACAGAATTAGAGAGCACCTATACAACATAAGAATTAAATCCGTGAAAAATGCACTCTCAAAACATGTACTTGATACCTCAGCTGAACATCAGTTTAAATTCTTAGTTACACAGATTTATCACCCCACCATTCGGAGAGGTGATACATGGAATAAAACTGAACAGAATGAGGCCAAGTGGATCATCAGACTTAGGGCTGATTGTCCACCTGGTCTTAATGATAGAGTACCTATAAAACCTGTTTTAAAAGGGAAAAGACTTAATAAGCCTATATAGTATATAACTGTTTTTGACTATAAAATAGTTAAAATATTTGAAATCACATTAAATAAGCAAAGGTGTTTTGATTTTTATTAACTTATATTTGTGAGATGTTTTAGAAGTTAGTATTGCTGTTTCATTTTTCATATGAAATAGTTGTACTTGGAAAATATTTTTAGAAAGGATGTGATGTCATGATTTAAATCTAGAACTACAGGCATTTTATTTTGAATGTTAATGGCCTGAGGAAGCCATTTAGGTGAAAGCGCTAGCCACTTATCATCATGATGCTATCCATTTGTGTTGCTGTATTGTTTTAAAATAAAAATAGTCTGCTTTTATCGTATGGGACCCAGATTATTTGGATATTTGGATTGAATATTTTGGATTCATTTTAGAACTGTGTTTTATACTCAGCCTACTTATTTCCTTTATATCTACATATCTATTATTATTGGAAGTATACGACCAATACAGCTATTTTGTTTCTCATTTCAGTATTTATGTCTAGGTATTTGTGTGTACGAATACTAATAATTTCAGTATTTGTCTAGGTATTTGTGCCGGTATGCATACTAATAATTTTAGTATTTATGTCTATGTATTTGTTTGGGTATGCATACTAATAATTTCAGTATTTTTGTCTAGGTATTTGTGTGGGTATGCATACCAATAATTTCAGCATTTATGTCTAGGTATTTGTGTGGGTGTGAATACTAATAATTTCAGTATGTATGTCTATTTGTGTGGGTATGCATACTAATAATTTCAGTATTTATGTCTAGGTGTTTGTGTGGGTATGAATATTTTTAATTTGAGTATTTGTCTAGGTATTTTTGAGGGTATGAGTACTAATAATTTCAGTTTTTATGTCTAGGTATTTGTGTGGGTATGCATACTAATAATTTCAGTATTTATGTCTATGTATTTGTGTGGGCATGCATACTAATTTTAGTATTTATGTCTATGTATTTGTGTGGGTATTAATACTAAGAATTTCAGTATTTATGTCTAGGTATTTTTGAGGGAATGAGTACTAATAATTTCAGTTTTTGTATAGGTATTTGTGTGGGTATGCATACTAAGAATTTCAGTATTTGTCTTGGTATTTGTGTGGGTATGCATGCTAATAATTTCAGAATTTATGCCTATGTATTTGTGTTTGTATACATACTAATAATTTCAGTATTTTTTTTCTGTGTGTGGGTATGCATACTAATAATTTCAGTATTTATGCCTAGGTATTTGTGTGGTTATGAATACTAAAAAATTCAGTGTTTATGTCTAGGTATTTGTATGGGTATGTATACTAATAATTTCAGTATTTGTCTCTGTATTTGTGTGGGTATGAATGCTAATAATTTCAGTATTTGTCTAGGTATTTGTGTATGAATACTGATAATTACAGTTTTTATGTCCATGTATTTGTGTGGTTATGCATACTAATAATTTCAGAAGTCACATATATGTATTTATGTGGGTATGAATACTAATAATTTTAGTATTTGTCTAGAGGTATTTTTGTGGGTAACAGATTTCAGTATTTGTCTATTTATGTCTAGGTATTTCTGTGGGTATGAATGCTAATAATTTCAGTATTTATGTCTATGTATTTGTGTGGGTTTGCATACAAATAATTTCAGTATTTACGTATATGCATTTGTGTGGGTATGCATACTAATAATTTCAGTATTTATGTCTAGGTATTTGTGTGGGTATGCATGCTCATTATTTCAATATTTATGTCTATCTATGTGTGTGGGTATGCATACTAATAATTTCAGTATTTGTCTATTTGTGTGGGTATGAATACTTATAATTTCAGTATTTATGTCTAGGTATTTGTGTGGGTATGCATACTAATAATTTCAGTATTTGTCTATGTATTTATGTGGGTTGAATAGTAATTATTTCAGTATTTGTCTAGGTATTTGTGGGTATGAATACTAATAATTTCAGTATTTGTCTCTGCATTTGTGGTTATGCATACTAATATTTTCAGTATTTATTTCTAGGTATTTGTGTGGGTATGAATACTGATAATTACAGTATTTATGTCTAGGTATTTGTTTGGGTATGCATACTAATAATTTCAGTATTTATGTCTAGGTATTTTTGTGGGTATGAATAATTTCAGCATTTATGTCTATGTATTTGTGTGTTTATGCATACTAATAATTTCCGTATCTATGTTTAGGTATTTGTGTGGGTATGCATACTATTAATTTCAGTATTTATGTCTAGGTATTTGTGTGGGTATGAATGCTAATAATTACAGTATTTATGTCCATGTATTTGTGTGGTTATGCATACTAATTTCAGAATTCATGTCTATGTATTTATGTGGGTATGAATACTAATAATTTCAGTATTTATGTCTGTCTAGGTAGTTGTGTGGGTATGCATACTAATTTCAGTATTTAGATCAAGGTATTTGTGTGGGTGTGTACTTATAACTTTAGTATTTATATCTATGTATTTGTGTGGGTATGCATACAAATAATTTCATTATTTATGTCTAGGTATTTGTATGGATATGAATACTAATAATTTCAGTATTTATGTCTAGGTATTTGTGTCTATATGCTACTAATAATTTTAGTATTTATGTTATTTTTGTGGGCATGCAAACTAATATTTTCATTATTTGTCTATGTATTTGTGTGGTTATGCATACTAATAATTTCATAGGTTCATAGGTTGGTACTAGCCTATCGGCCCTAAGGCCTATGCAAGCCTAGCCATAACAATTCCTTGGATGTTTCTTCCCACAATATTTACTTCTCTGGGAACCCTGTCTAGCTGGGTGACTGATATGATCCCCGGGGTGTATTTCCTATCTCCCATCCAATCATCAAGGTTCCTTTTGAAGAGGGCCAATGAGGCGCTCTGCTTGACATGTATGGGCAGTGAATTCCAGAGTATGGGGAGTCTCTTGGTCAGGAACCTATCCCTCCAGCATGTTTTGTTCATTGTGATAAGGTTTAGATCACTGGAGCGTGTGGCTCTGAGGGATTTGGATTTCTTTAAGTGGAGCATGTCCAACAGCTCAGGGTTTGACATGGCCTTGAACGTAAAGCAGAGATCGCCTCTGAGTAGATGATATGCCACAGAGTATAGCTGGAGTTTTCTTAGACGGTCAGCATATGGCATCTGCTTTACGCCTGTGATTCTTTTAGTGAAGTATTTCTGTGGCCTTTCCATCTGTTGCAGATGTCTTGTGAGGTACATACCAAATGAGGTATTATACTCTATTATGGGTCTAATGAGGGATGAGTACAGTGGGACAATGACCTCCTTTTTTCTGGATGAAAAGCCCTTAGTGATGAGGTGGGCCACATAGGATTTCCTGACTGTTGTGGCGATGTGGTTATCGAAAGTGAGACCACTGTCCACCTGTGTCCCTATGTCTGTCATCACACTTTCGATGTTTAGTGTCCTGCCACCTTTGTGGTAATTCATGGGTACATGTTTTTTTCCAAAGGGTATAACTATACATTTCTTGGCATTAAGCTTTTTGTCCATGGCTCTGGCACCAGCCATCTGTTTCTGTAAGGCCCTTTTGTAGAATATCCACATCATTTGGAGATTCAATAATGGCTCCCAGTTTGCAGTCATCTGCAAACTTTGTTAGCCAGAGTCCCTTGGTGTTGGCCTGTACTTCAGAGAAGTAGATGCCAAACAAGAGTGGTCCCAGGACTGAACCCTGAGGTACTCCACTTGTCACTTGTCTGGAGCTGGATTTGGAGTCTGCTACTTTTACAGTCTGGGTTCTGTCAGTAAGCCATTTGGCAACCCATCGAATGACATAGGGATTTATGCCCAGCTTAGTAAGTTTATCTATGATTCCAGAGTGGGGGGAGGTGTCAAAGGCCTTGGCAAGGTCCAGATAGACTGTGTGGACCGCCTTACCCTTGTCCACAGCTCTGGAAACTGATTTGAAGAAGTCAATCAGATTCAGGAGACCAGATTGGCCCTTCACAAACCCAAACTGGGTGGGGTCCAGTGTTTGAAGATTGCCAATGTCTTTAAGTTCCATGATAATGCGTTCCATGCCCTTGCAGATCAGGCTTGTCAAACTGATGGGACAGTAGTTCCCGGGATCCAAGGAGGATCCTCCCTTGTGGAGTGGGATAACTGTAGCTGTGCACCACTCAGTGGGCACAAAGCCTGAGGTGAGGCTATGATTAAACATGACACTTGGGTGAGGTGCCACTTCATTTTGTAGTTCATGTAGTACACAGCCTGGAATGTCATTTGGTCCCATGGATGCTGTATTCTTAACTTTGGAGAGTGTGGTTTCTACCCGTGTGGCCGTGATTATCCGAATTTGGCAATCCTTTGGTATTGAGATGGACCCTTTTAGTGGGTGAGGGGGGTGAAGTTGGCACTAAATCGATCTGCCAGGATATTGGCAATATCCTTGGGATCAGTATATTTAATGCCATTCTGTTGTAGCGCAGAGCAGATCTGAGCATTGTCATTTAGATTCTTGACATAACTATAGAATGCCTTGTGGTTGTCTTTGGAATCTTTGGCAATTTTATTTTCGTAACTAGCTTTTGAGGATTTTGAGGGATCTCAGCTTCTTACTGAGGCTGGTGAGGAAGTTTTTTGCATCCTGGGATTTTCTTCTTTTCTGCAACAGTTTCTTCCTTCTGTTGTATAGTTTTTTTATAGCAGGGGACCACCAGATTGGCTTCCTTTTTTTGGAGAAGTGCATCTTGGTTCTATTTGGGATGGCATGATTCATACACAAGTGGATGTGCTCATACAGTGCCTTAGTGTAGGATTCTGCAGTCGAACTTCCAGATCCCGTCTGCATGGGTGTTGTGAAGTTGGTCACTTCTGACTTCAGTAGTATGAAATTAGCTTTGGAGAAGTTTTTTAAGGAGGTTTCCTTACTGGGGGGTGGGGTGGGAAGTGTATGTCAAGGGTGATGTGCTTATGGTCAGACCTGACCAATGAGGGGGGTGACCACTGGTGTGGAGCATCTATCTCCCATGTTGGTAATGACCAGGTCTAGGATATTGGAGCCCCTGGTGGGACAATGGATTAGTTGATCCAGGGCATTGGAATTTATGAATTCCAAGGACCGTTGGGAAAAGAAATTGGTATCCAAGTAGTTTTCCCAATTAATGGCAGGGTAGTTGAAATCACCCAGTATTAGGGTGTTTGGTTGTATCGTAATATTTTCCAGTATGTTTAGAAAGGTGTAGTGAGAATCCTGGGGCATGGTGGAGGATCTGTAGCAAGCTACAATTTGGATTGCAGTCTTACCTAGTGTTAGTTGCACTTGGAGAATTTCAGATGCATTGTGCTGGGCAACTGACCTGGAGGTGTGAATATGGACACTCCTCCACCTTTAGTGTTTTGGTCTTGGTTTTGTGGCTGAAAAGTGTGGTAAGAATTGTAGCCGGGCATTGCAGGGGTGCTCTCCGGAACCTTGAACCAGGTCTCAGTTACTGCACAGATATCGATGTTCTATATTTTTAGGAGTGCCTCAAGAGAGTGCATTTTGAGGTTTAGACTTCTAGCATATTGAGTAGCATTACCTTCAGATTTTGCATGCTTGTATCTGTTATGGTGGTGGTTTTATCCTTTGAACCTTGCCTAAAAAAGGCACTATAAGGGTGGCAAGAGCTTTAGCCAGTAACCTGAATCCCTGGGGTGACAGGTGCAGACCATCTCTGGCAAAGCATCGTGGTTTGTTGATCATGTCTTCCCAGGCAGACAAATACTGGATCCCCTTTGAATGACACCAGAAGCTTAGCCAATTGTTGAAGTCAATCATTTTGTCCTTATACTGTGGTACCATTCTGGGTGAAGGCAGGATGCTACTCAGGGCTAGAGTCATATCTGCCTGGGTCACATGATCCAAGAGCTCTTCCATGTCTCTTTTCATGTAGTCCAGGGAGGTACATCTCAAGTCATTCACTCCAGCATGAACAATGACAGAGTCGTATTTGTACTTGTTGTGGAGTGACTTGATTGCATGCATTATGTGGTGAATCCTGGCACCCGACAGGCAGCTGACTGTAATTTTCTCCTTGTTCAGCCTGGTGAGTGGGATATCAGTGTGCCTGACTATAGTCACCTATGACTAAAGTGTTGGGTACATTGTCTTGCCTTAGGGGCTGTTGGGTGGCACACTGGTGTTGTGAGCTATGTGTCACTTTGGTTGTGACTGGTGTTTGTTTGCATTTCAACTTTGGAGGTCCTTGTTGCTTGGGCAGGTTAATGTTAAGGGCCTCCACATATGTGGGTTTAGTGTTGCTATGTGTGGGTGTTGATAGTCTGGGTTTTGAAGGGCTATGAGTTGCTTGAGGTGTAATGCAGGTGTTAACCTTCTCCTCTTGACTGTCTAGCACAATCTTGGCCAGAGAGAGCTTTGTTTCCAGTTTGGCTATGAAAGTGCATCTTTTGCAGGTTGTAGTGTTGGGTGGTAGGAGGAGAGGATTGTCTGTGTAAATGAGGCAGTTGCCGCATTGCCCCAGTATGCCCAGATTCACCAGGTGGACAGGAGAAATCACCGGAAGCAGACCCTTGGACATGTCTGTTCAGGTGCTTTTTTGTAAAGTTTAAGAGCTGTTTTCCCTTACCTTTGCAAGGTACTTTGCTATTATAGACTGTTTAGTGCATATGATTAATTTCTCCTTATTGACAAGGAGAGCTGAGTGCTTGCATCAGTTTCAGGCTTCCTAGTGCTTTCCAGCAGGTTCTAGAGCAAGTGCTAGTCACAGGGGTTCAGATTTTAGTGCTACTACTGAGAAACCAGCTAGTTTTAAGGGAAAATTTGAAGAGCAGACTTTCTGGCACCTGGAATAGTTTAACTGTATACTCGCAGTGCTGCACAATGTGAAAAATGCGCAAATGCATGCATTTTTAAGCCAGAAAGTTGAATAGAAATCAGCCCCAAAAGGCTAATACAATTACAATTTCAGAGCTGGAAACCACTCTTCTAGCATTAGATAGGCAGTACAATGCTCACCAGTCCCACTGGTAGGCAGTAGAACTTCCCTCTACCACAGCAAGGTCTGCATTTATGTCTAGTATTTTCAGTATTTATGTCTAGGTATTTGTGTGAGTATGAATAGTTTTAATTTCAGTATTTATGTCTAGGTATTTCTGAGGGTATGAGTACTAATAATTTCAGTTTTTATGTTTATGTATTTGTGTGGGCATGCATACTAATAATTTTAGTATTTATGTATTGGTATTTGAGAGGGCATGTATACTAATAATTTCAATATTTATGTCTATGTATTTGTGGGGGTATGAATACTAATAAATTCAGTATTTATGTCTAGGTATTTGTGTGGGTATCCATACTAATAATTTCAGTATTTGTCTATGTATTTGTTTGTATGCATACTAATACTTTCAGTATTTATGCCTACGTATTTGTGTGGGTATGCAATCTAATAATTTCAGTATTTATGTCTTTGTATTTGTGGGGGTATGAATGCTAATAATTTCAGTTTTTATGCCTATGTATTTGTGTAGGTATGCATACTAATAATTTCAGTTTTTAGGTCTAGGCATTTGTGTGGGTATGCATACTAATAATTTCAGTATGTATGTCTATGTATGTGTGTGGGAATGCATACTAATAATTTCAGTATTTATGTCTACGTATTTGTGTGGGTATGAATACTCATAATTTCCATATGGCATGTGTGGGTATGCATACTAATAATTTTAGGATTTATGTCTAGGTATTTGTGTGGGTAGGAATATAAATAATTTCAGTATTTATGTCTAGGTATTTGTGTAGGTATGCATACTAATAATTTCAGTATTTATGTCTATGTATGTGGGTGGGTATGCATACTAATAATTTCAGTATTTATGTCTATGTATTTGTGTGGGTATGCATACTAATAATTTCAGTATTTATGTCTATATATTTGTGTGGGTATGCATACTAATAATTTCAGTATATATGTCTATGTATTTGTGTGGGTATGAATACTAATAATTTCAGTATTTATGCCTAGGTATTTGTGTGGGTATGCATATTAATAATTTCAGTATTTATGTCTAGGTATGTTTGTAGGTATGCATATTAATAATTTCATTATTTATGTTTATGCATTTGCATGGGGATGAATACTAATAATTTCAGAATTTGTCTATGTATTTGTGTGGGTATGCATACTAATAATTTTAGTATTTAAGTAAAGGTATTTGTGTGGGTATGAATACTAATAATTTCAGTATTTATATCTATGTATTTGTGTGGGTATACAAACTAATCATTTCTGTATTTATATCTATGTATTTGTGTGGGTATGCATACTAATAATTTCAGTATTCATATCTAGGTATTTGTGTGGGTATGAATACTAATATTTTCAGTATGTATGTATTTGTATTTTTGTGAGTATGAATACTAATAATTTCAATATTTATGTCCAGGTATTTGTATGGGTATGTATAGTAATAATTTCAGTATTTGTCTACGTATTTGTGTGGATATGCATACTAATAATTTCAGTATTATGTCTAGGTATTTGTGTGGGTACGAATACTAATAATTTCAGTATTTATGTCTAGGTATTTGTGTGGGTATGCATACTAATAATTTTGGTATTTATGTCTATGTATTTGTGGGTATGAATAGTAATTTCAGTATTTATGTCGGTATGAATACTAGTAATTTCAGTATTTGTCTATGTATTTGTGTGGGTATGCATACTAATAATTTCAGTATTTGTCTATGTATTTGTATGGGTATGCATGCTAATTTCAGTATTTGTGTCTAGGTATTTGTGTGGGTATGCAAACTAATAATTGCAGTCTTTATGTCAAGGTATTTGTGGGTATGGATACTAACGATTTCAGAATTTGTTTATGTATTTGTGTGGGTATGCATGCTAATAATTTCAGTATTCATGTCTAGGTATTTGTGTGGGTATGCATACTAATAATTTCGGTATTTATTTCTATGTATTTGTTTGGGTATGCATACTAATAATTTCAGTATTCATGTCTATGCATTTGTGTTGGTATGCATACTAACAGTTTCAGTATTTATGTCTAGGTATTTGTGTGGATATAAATACTAGGAATTTCAGTATTTTTGTCTAGGTATTTGTGTGTGTACGAATAATAATTTCAGTTTTTGTCTAGGTATTTGTGTGTGCATGCATACTAATAATTTCCATATTTATGTCTAGGTATTTGTGTGGGTATGCGTACTAATAATTTCAGAATTCATGTCAGTATTTATGTGGGTATGAATACTAATAATTTCAATATTTGTCTAGTGGCATTTTTGTGGGTATTTATACAAATAATTTCAGTAGTTATGTCAATTTATGTCTAGGTAGTTGTGTGGGTATGCATACTAATAATTTCATTATTTATGTCTATGTATTTTTGTGAGTATGAATACTAATATTTCAGTATTTAAGTCTAGGTATTTGTGTACGAATACTAATAATTTCAGTATTTGTCTAGGTATTTGTGCCGGTATGCATATTAATAATTTTAGTATTTGTCTACATATTTGTGTGGGTATGCATACTAATAATTCCAGTATTTATGTCTAGGTATTTGTGTGGGTTTGCAAACTAATAATTGCAGTCTTTATGTCAAGGTATTTGTGTGGGTATGCATACTAATGATTTCAGAATTTGTCTATGTACTTGTGTGGGTATGAATACTAATAATTTCAGTATTTATGTCTAGGTATTTGTGTGTACGAGTACTAATAATTTCATTTATGTCTATGTATTTGGGTATGCATACTAATAATTTCAGTATTTATGTCTAGGTATTTGTGTGGGTATGTATATTAATAATTTCAGTATTTGTCTAGGTAGCTGTGTGGGTGTGAATACTAATCTCAGTATTTATGTCTATGTATTTGTGTGGGTATGCATACTAATAATTTCAGTATTTATGTCTAGGAATGTGTGTGGTTATGAATAGTTTTAATTTCAGTATGTATGTGTAGGTATTTTTGAGGGTATGAGAACTAATAATTTCAGTTTTTATGTCTAGGTATTTGTGTGTGTATGCATGCTAATAATTTCAGTATTTATGTCTAGGTATTTGTGTATGAATACTGATAATTACAGTATTTATGTCCATGTATTTGTGTGGGAATGAATACTAATAATTTCAGTATTTATGTCTAACATATGTGTGGGTATGCATACTAATAATTTCAGTATTTGGTTAGGTATTTGTGTGGGTATCCATACTAATAATTTCAGTATTTATGTCAATGTATTTGTGTTTGTATGCATGCTAATAATTTCAGTATTTTTGTCTTAGTATTTGTGTGCTTATGCATACTAACAATTTCAGTATTTATGTTTAGGTATTTGTGAGAGTATGAATATTAATAATTTTAGTATTTATGCTAGGTATTTCTGTGGGTATGCATGCTAATAATTTCAGTATGTATGTCTATGTATGTGTGTGGTAATGCATACTAATAATTTCAGGATTTATGTCCGTATTTTTATGGGTAGGAATACTAATAATTTCAGTATTTATGTCTAGATATTTGTGTGGTTATGCATACTAATTTCAGAATTCATGTCTATGTATTTATGTGGGTATGAATACTAATAATTTCAGTATTTGTCTCCATTTGTGTGGGTATGAATGCTAATAATTTCAGTATTTATGTCTTGGTATTTGTGGTTATGCATACTAAAAATTTAATTATGTATTTGTGTGGGAATGAATACTAAAAATGTCAGTACTTATGTCTATGTATTTGTGTGGGTATGAATACTCATAATTTCAGTATTTAGGTCTAGGCATTTGTGTGGGTATGCATACTAATAATTTCAGTATTTATGTCTAGGTATTTGTGTGGGTAGGAATATTAATGTCAGTATTTATGTCTAGGTATTTGTTTAGGTAAGCATACTAATAATTTCAGTATTTGTCTATGTATGTGGGTGGGTATACATACTAATAATTTCAGTATTTATGTCTATGTATTTGTGTGGGTATGCATACTAATAATTTCAGTATTTGTCTTGGTATTTTTGTGGGTATGAATACTAATAATTTCAGTATTTATATCTATGTATCTATGTATTTATGTGCGTATACATACTAATAATTTCTGTATTTATATATATGTATTTGTGTGGATATGCATACTAATAATTTCAGTATTTACGTATATGTATTTGTGTGGGTATGCACACTAATAATTTCAGTATTCATGTCTAGGTATTTGTGTGGGTATGCATACTAATAATTTCAGTATTTGTCTAGGTATTTGTCTGGGTATGAATACTAATAATTTCAGTATTTGTGTATGCATTTGTGTTGGTACGCATAATAACAATTTCAGTATTTATGTCTAGGTATTTGTGCGGATATGCATACTAATAATTTCAGTATTTGTCTAGGTATTTGTGTGGATATAAATACTAATAATTTCAGTATTTATGTCAATACATTTGTGTGGGTATGCATACTAATATTTTTACTATTTTTGCCCAGGTATTTGTGTTGGTATGCATACTAATAATTTCAGTATTTATGTCTATGTATTTGTGTGGGTATGCATACTAATAATTTCAGTATTCATGTCTAGGTATTTGTGTGGGTATGCATACTAATAATTTCAGTATTTGTCTAGGTAGTTGTGTGGATATGAATACTAATAATTTCAGTATTTGTCTATGCATTTATGTGGCTATGCATACTAATAATTTCAGTATTTATGTCTAGGTTTTTGGGTATGCATACTAATTTCAGTATTTATGTCAAGGTATTTGTGTGGGTATGCATACTAATAATTTCAGTATTTATGTCTAGGTATTTGTGTGGGTATGCATAGTAATTTCAGTATTTATGTCTATGTATTTGTGTGGGTATGCATACTAATAATTTCAGTATTTATACCTAGGTATTTGTGTGGTTATGAATACTAATAATTTCAGTATTTATGTCTAGGCATTTTTGTGGGTATGCATGCTAATAATTTCAGTATTTATGTCTATGTATTTGTGTGGGAATGCATACTAATAATTTCAGTATTTATGTCTACGTATTTGTGTGGGTATGAATACCAATTTCAGTATTTGTCTATGTATTCGTGTTGGTATGCAAACTAATAATTTCAGTATTTATATCTATATATTTGTGTGGGTATGCATACTAATAATTTCAGTATTCATGTCTAGGTATTTGTGTGGGTATGCATACTAATAATTTCAGTATTTGTCTAGGTATTTGTCTGGGTATGAATACTAATAATTTCAGTATTTGTGTATGCATTTGTGTTGGTACGCATACTGACTTTCAGTATTCATGTCTAGGTATTTGTGTGGATATAAATACTCATAATTTCAGTATTTGTCTATGCATTTGTGTGGGTATGCATACTAATATTTTTACTATTTTTGTCTAGGTATTTGTGTGGGTATGAATACTAGTAATTTCAGTATTTATGTATAGGTATTTGTGTGGGTATGCATACTAATAATTTCAGTATTTATTTCTAGGTATTTGTGTGGGTATGACTAGTTTCAGTATTTATGTCTATGTATTTGTGTGTATGCATACTAATAATTTCAGTATTTATGTCTAGGTATTTGTGTGGGTATGCATGTTTATAATTTCAGTATTTGTCTAGGTATTTGTGTGGTTAAGCATACTAATATTTTCAGTATATTTCTGTTTTTGTGTGGGTATGAATACTAATAATTTCAGTATTTATGCCTACGTATTTGTGTGGGTATGCAATCTAATAATTTCAGTATTTATGTCTTTGTATTTGTGGGGGTATGAATGCTAATAATTTCAGTTTTTATGTCTATGTATTTGTGTAGGTATGCATACTAATAATTTCAGTTTTTAGGTCTAGGCATTTGTGTGGGTATGCATACTAATAATTTCAGTATTTATGTCTAGGTATTTGTGTGGGTATGCATACTAAGAATTTCAGTATGTATGTCTATGTATGTGTGTGGGAATGCATACTAATAATTTTAGGATTTATGTCTAGGTATTTGTGTGGGTAGGAATATAAATAATTTCAGTATTTATGTCTAGGTATTTGTGTAGGTATGCATACTAATAATTTCAGTATTTATGTCTATGTATGTGGGTGGGTATGCATACTAATAATTTCAGTATTTATGTCTATGTATTTGTGTGGGTATGCATACTAATAATTTCAGTATTTATGTCTATATATTTGTGTGGGTATGCATACTAATAATTTCAGTATATATGTCTATGTATTTGTGTGGGTATGAATACTAATAATTTCAGTATTTATGCCTAGGTATTTGTGTGGGTATGCATATTAATAATTTCAGCATTTATGTCTAGGTATGTTTGTAGGTATGCATATTAATAATTTCATTATTTATGTTTATGCATTTGCATGGGGATGAATACTAATAATTTCAGAATTTGTCTATGTATTTGTGTGGATATGCATACTAATAATTTTAGTATTTAAGTAAAGGTATTTGTGTGGGTATGAATACTAATAATTTCAGTATTTATATCTATGTATTTGTGTGGGTATACAAACTAATCATTTCTGTATTTATATCTATGTATTTGTGTGGGTATGCGTACTAATAATTTCAGTATTCATATCTAGGTATTTGTGTGGGTATGAATACTAATATTTTCAGTATGTATGTATTTGTATTTTTGTGAGTATGAATACTAATAATTTCAATATTTATGTCCAGGTATTTGTATGGGTATGTATAGTAATAATTTCAGTATTTGTCTACGTATTTGTGTGGGTATGCATACTAATAATTTCAGTATTATGTCTAGGTATTTGTGTGGGTACGAATACTAATAATTTCAGTATTTATGTCTAGGTATTTGTGTGGGTATGCATACTAATAATTTTGGTATTTATGTCTATGTATTTGTGGGTATGAATAGTAATTTCAGTATTTATGTCGGTATGAATACTAGTAATTTCAGTATTTGTCTATGTATTTGTGTGGGTATGCATACTAATAATTTCAGTATTTGTCTATGTATTTGTATGGGTATGCATGCTAATTTCAGTATTTGTATCTAGGTATTTGTGTGGGTATGCAAACTAATAATTGCAGTCTTTATGCCAAGGTATTTGTGGGTATGGATACTAACGATTTCAGAATTTGTTTATGTATTTGTGTGTGTATGCATGCTAATAATTTCAGTATTCATGTCTAGGTATTTGTGTGGGTATGCATACTAATAATTTCAGTATTTATTTCTATGTATTTGTTTGGGTATGCATACTAATATTTTCAGTATTCATGTCTATGCATTTGTGTTGGTATGCATACTAACAATTTCAGTATTTATGTCTAGGTATTTGTGTGGATATAAATACTAGGAATTTCAGTATTTTTGTCTAGGTATTTGTGTGTGTACGAATAATAATTTCAGTTTTTGTCTAGGTATTTGTGTGTGTATGCATACTAATAATTTCCATATTTATGTCTAGGTATTTGTTTGGGTATGCATACTAATAATTTCAGAATTCATATCTGTATTTATGTGGGTATGAATACTAATAATTTCAATATTTGTCTAGTGGCATTTTTGTGGGTATTTATACAAATAATTTCAGTAGTTATGTCAATTTATGTCTAGGTAGTTGTGTGGGTATGCATACTAATAATTTCATTATTTATGTCTATGTATTTTTGTGGGTATGAATACTAATATTTCAGTATTTAAGTCTAGGTATTTGTGTACGAATACTAATAATTTCAGTATTTGTCTAGGTATTTGTGCCGGTATGCATATTAATAATTTTAGTATTTGTCTACATATTTGTGTGGGTATGCATACTAATAATTCCAGTATTTATGTCTAGGTATTTGTGTGGGTTTGCAAACTAATAATTGCAGTCTTTATGTCAAGGTATTTGTGTGGGTATGCATACTAATGATTTCAGAATTTGTCTATGTATTTGTGTGGGTATGAATACTAATAATTTCAGTATTTATGTCTAGGTATTTGTGTGTACGAGTACTAATAATTTCATTTATGTCTATGTATTTGGGTATGCATACTAATAATTTCAGTATTTATGTCTAGGTATTTGTGTGGGTATGTATACTAATAATTTCAGTATTTGTCTAGGTAGCTGTGTGGGTGTGAATACTAATCTCAGTATTTATGTCTATGTATTTGTGTGGGTATGCATGCTAATAATTTCAGTATTTATGTCTAGGAATGTTCCAAGAAAAGTATATCAGGTGCTGTGCTAAAGTCCACCAAGCAGTAAACCAGTAGTCCAAGAGGTAGAAAAAACCAAAGTGGAACACTGCTATGTTGAAGCTTTTAATATCCAAAAACAGTTAAAAAACAGATAAAAAACAGGATGAGCGCTTTCGGGATAAACCCTTCATCAGATAAAGTGGAGACATTTAACACACAGTTTTATATATTCTAACAGCCAATGAAAATCAGTGGAAAACCCGCCTATTTTGTAGGACAGGTTTAATAGGTATAATTTCATTTAAACCTGGCTTCCTATTTGCCATCAAATCAACAATCCACCTGGTTTCCACCAATTCAGTTTTCAGCTTAATGTCCCCTCCTCTGCTGTTTAGTCTAACATTTACTATAGCCCGAAATTTAAAAGTGTGTGTTGGAAATTCTTTTACATGCCTACATAACGCATTTCTGTCGTCATCATTCCTGATACATGAAAGGTGTTGCAAAATTCTTACTTTCAGCATATTATTGGTCTTCCCAACATAGAAACAGGGGCAGTTACAGCATTCGGCTAAATAAACTATATCACAGGTACGACAGGTTGCCTTAGCCTTGAAAGAGAAAACCCTATTGCTGACAGGATGTTTAAAATCTACATCCTTATTTATATAGGAACAAGCTTTGCATATACCACAGGGCCTGGTACCTGTGCTATGCAAAACCTGATGCTTGTGAGTGATGTCAGAGCTTTCTTTACATAAGAGGTCCTTTAAATTCTTATTCCTCCTATATTTAAAAGAAGGCTGAGAACCTACTATATCCCTTAAACTACTGTCACTTGTTAGGATATTCCAATTTTTTCGAACAATATCACAAGCATCTTTTATGTTACTGCAATAGGTAAACATTAGTTTCGGCCCCAAATGTCTATTACTATCAGCCGAAACACTAACTGTATCCCTGGTTCTTTTTATCCATGGTTTATATTTATTCTCTCTTAAACTTTTATTTTTATCTATAACATCCTCTATCAGTTTAGGTTTATAACCTCTATCTATTAATGAGCCTTTGAGAAGGTTAACTTCTTCAGAAAAGGAACAATCATCCATACAAATCCTTGAAGCCCTGCTCACTTGTCCTTGTACTATGTTGGGGTATGTATATCTCGGGTGCATGCTGTCGTACGACAGAAGTGTGTTCTTCCAGCAGTCCTTTTTAAATAGTTTAGAGTTAAAACCAAAATCATCCTGACCTACCCTGACATCTAAAAAATCTATAAAATCAAAAGAATGCCTAACCGTAAATCTAAAGAAACTGGTGGTAGAGTGTAAAAAATCTACAAACTCTCCTAATCTGGACTCAGACCCTTCCCACAGAAGGAAAACATCATCTACAAAACGTAGATAAAGTTTAATATGATTTTTCCAAATTTCATTATTTAGAACAAATGTGTTCTCCCAATGCGAAAGTACCAAGTTGGCATAAGTATTTGCGCAGGGGGTGCCCATGTGTGGGTATGACTAGTTTCAGTATTTATGTCTATCTATTTGTGTGTATGCATACTAATAATTTCAGTATTTATGTCTATGTATTTGTGTGGGTATGCATACTAATAATTTCAGTATTTATGTCTAGGTATTTGTGTGGGTACGAATACTAATAATTTCAATATTTATGGCTATGTATTTGTTTGGGTATGCATACTAATAATTTCAGTATTTATGTCTATGTATTTGTGTGGGTATGCATACTAATAATTTCAGTATTTAGGTCTAGGCATTTTTGTGGTTATGCATACTAATCATTTCAGTATTTATGTCTAGGTATTTGTGTGGGTATGCATACTAATAATTTCAGTATTTGTCTGTGTGTGGGTATGCATAGTAATAATTTCAGTATTTATGTCTATGTATTTGTGTGGGTATGAATACTAATAATTTCAGTATTTATGTCTAGGTATTTGTGTGGGTATGCATACTAATAATTTCAGTATTTTTGTCTATGTATTTATGTGGGTAAGAATACTAATAATTTCAGTATTTATGTCTATGTATTTGTGTGGGTATGCATACTAAGTTCAGTATTTTAGTCTGTATTTGTGTGTGTATGAATACTAATAATTTCAGTATATATGTTTATGTATTTGTGTGGATATGAATACTAATGTCAGCATTTATGTCTAGGTATTTGTGTGGGTATGAATGTTAATAATTTCAGTGTTTATGCATTTGTGTGGGTTTGCATGCTAATAACTTTAAAATTTATGTCTAGGTATTTCTGTGGGTATGAATACTTATAATTTCAGTATTTATGTCTCCGTATTTGTGTGGGTATGAATACTTGATGATACCTACCGGCTGTTCTTTAAATGTACTGATTAGCTGCATGTCAATTTATGCAAGTTGCACCAATTATGTACAGTTATGTTTTTTTAAACAATTTTTTTAGAAGTGCTGTTCTAATGCAATGAACATATAAAGAATGAACCATTTTAAATTATGTGAAATGATCATATACAGAACTAAACAAATTTAGCTATATGCAAAATTGTTCACCATGACTCTTAAATATCTGCTGAAATAGTTTCTATATATACAATATTTACTGTAGAAATAAATTATTTTTGTAACAGTTCATAAACTTTGTTCCATCTACTTACTGTAAGTAGAACTATTCCTAGAGCATCTATACTTGATGGTCAGTTTTTCCAAACCACAATTTTTATTAAGCAGATTTTTAAATTCTTGTAATGACAGAGAGGATTATGATTTCTAGTACCTCATGATTATTTTTCTGGCTGTAGCGAATATAGACCAAATCAAAGAGTAATTGAAAGTTTTTATGCAATCTTGTACTGGATTAAATAATATCAGAGAGTTACATAAAGGAAAGTTATCTGTAAATATTGCCTGCATACAATTTATCTTCCCAATATTTTTTAATTCAGTGCAGTCCAAGAACATACAAGACCAATCAGCATTCATTTGCTTATTACATCTCCAGCAATTTACATTTTTTTCCAATTTTACTCATTATTAAAGGAGTAATAAAAGATCTTTTCAAATATTTCCATGTAAATATTTTCCATTTGAGTGAGGAAGTAGTTAAACTTGATGATTTTAATATATTAGTTTTATCTTTATCCGTAGGAAGTTGGCCATTAATGGAATAGAAAGAATTCCAATAACTGTCAGGAAAAACATCTAAGTCAGACTTTATAGCCTTATATACATGTGATAATGTGTTAGTATTTGGAGATATACTTTGAATTGATAAAATTATATATTGTATTAAATTGGGTATGACTTTCTTTGTTGTTGAAGACATTAGTTCAATACTACTTAAAATAAACTTCCTTCCTTCTTGCAAATCTAACCAAAAGAGTGAATCATATTCAAATTCAGTATTGAGAGAATTGATTTCAATTCATTGTTAGACATCATTTGGTACCAAAAAGTTAAATTTCTCTGTTGAAAAGTGGACATTTTTTAATAGAATTAGAAGTAAAAAGAATATCTTGTGTGTAGGCTATGGGAAAAAGAAGACATGACTAGCCTTTATATATAAAATTTGTAAAGGATTTTAACAAGAGGGTTAAATTACTTTTAAATATTTGAGAAGAGGAGACAGAGAACTAATCTTTCAGAATCCAAATAGAGGGGTTATTTATAAATGATCATTTTTGTGAATTAATATTATTTAATGTGTCCACCATTAAAATTTCTATTTTTTCCATTTAGCTTGTTATTTAATATGTATTAAAAGAGATATTGTTTTAATCATGGATGAGATTGAGTAAAATTCTAAAGTTGGCATAGCTATGCCCCCATTATCCCAATTTTTCATATGATGTGTTAATGCAATTCTGGGTTTATTTGGATATCATAAACAATTATGAAACATTGTTTATTTTTTAATTATCAAATTAGGGGCTGGTAAAGAAATAGATTGAATAATATAAAGTATTTTAGGAAGTAAGTATTTTAGGATGTAAAATCAGTTTAATAGTGAGTCTTTCTTCCATGGAAAATAATTTTATTCCATCGTTTTTTCAAATTTTCCATTGTTAGATTTTTATTATAGTTAATTTGTGTGATATCTTTAATAGGCTATTATGACACCTACATAGAGAAATTGATCAGATTGTGCTAAATAGTCTTTATATTCATCTTGAAGATTAAATTGCTTTGGTCCAGTTAAGAGAATTTGTCTTATTATTGTTAAAGGTTAGACTTGATTTTATTTGAAAGAGATTCATGTTGCTAAAAAAGAGCTTGAAGAGATTATTTTTCATCAGCAATGGTTAGAAGAATATAATATGCAAACATTTGTATTTTAGAAGATAATTTGGAATTTAAGTTATAACCTACTATATCATTATCCCATCTGATTAAATTTGCCCATGTTTCTGTAATTAAGGTGAATAATAAGGGGGATAGGGGGCATTCTTGTTTAGTGCCTTAATTATTGGTATGCTCTGATAAATACTAGTGCCTATTTTAATGTACGCTAAACCTTTATAAAGCTAAGAAATGAGATTTATAAAGTTATGGGAGAACTTTAGTTCTAAAAGGATGAATAAGTAGCCCCAATTAACTGAATCAAATGCACAGTTAATGTCTAAACTAATGTTAGATTTTTATTTAAATGTTTGACCGATTCAATCAAAATTAATGTTCTTTTAATGTTATAAGAATTCCTATTTACAATAAATCCTGTTTGATCTTCATACATCAAATTTGGTAAAATATATTTTAATCTGTCTGCATATATGGACATGAACATTTTGTAATCAATATTAAGTAAAGAAATGGGTCTATATGAAGAATATTTGGTGGGGTCTTTATTAGGTTCAAGTATAGGAGTAATAAAAGTATATTTCCAAGAGGGTGGGATTTTGTTAAAATTTTTTGAGATATTTAAAACCTCATGTGATAAATTTAAAGCTATATTAGGTAATATTTTATATAGTTTTGGTATAATACCATCATTACCTGGGGCTTTATTAAGTTTTAATTTGTTAATTTGTGTTTGAATATCTTTAAGAGATATAGGTTTGTCAATAGTATTTTTTGTTCTATAGATAATCTTTTGTCAGTATATGTATTAATAAAGGCTCTAATATCTTTGAACCAATAGTATTATAATTTTGATTTATATTAAACTCCCTAAATTCAGATATAATGTTATATAAGTTTGAGACCATCTTTTTTTGGAGGGGGTGAACATATTTCATTGATGTGGTTAATTTTATTTAGACTTTTAGTTTTGTTTGCTAGCAACTTTAATGATTTAGGATTTGTTGTGAAGTTTATTAGTTTAAACTTTTCTAGAATTATTTTTGTTTCATGATTTAGAATTTCTAAATATTTACTATTTAAAGAATTTATTTTTGTTTGTCAATTATATATTTCCTTTGTTTTGATTAAGCTTTAATTATCTAATTTAAGTTTTATATCACTAAGTTCCCATAATTTCCTTTTATTTTGATACCAACTTATAAGTTTCCCATATAAATATGCTTGTAAAGCATCCCAAATATATATTTCTGATATGTTATTGGTGTCTTTAAGCTCTATAAAGTTTTGAATTTCTAATGAAATAAACTCTAAATTCTTTTAATTTTGTAATGTAAGCAGGTATTCTTTTGATTTGAATACTATAGTTATTATTAATGAATATGTCAAAAATTATAGAATTATGGTCAGAAAGAGGACAAGATATTACTTTTGTTTCAATTAGGGAGTCTGTTAAATCTTTAGAAACCAAAACCCTATCTATTCTAGAGTGTGAGGTATGCCTATGAGAATAAAAGGTGTAAAATAAATTTGGGTCAGCAAAATTATTGTCTTTTAGTAAGAATAGATCAATAACATCCTTTAACTTTTTTGCAGAAGCTGTAATTTTCCTTTTACCTTTATTAGCAGAGTCATTGGAATCAAGAATACATTTAATTTCCTGCTAGTATTATGTTTCCTTTTGCAAAATGAACTATTTTGACAAAATGTCTAACTGTATTCGTTCCTATACCTGGAATCCAATATATATTGACTAAAGTAAAAATGTTTTTATTTAATTCTATAATTATAGCACAAAACATTCCTTTATTATCCTTGTAAACATCAATTGTTTTAGGCAAGGGTATTGAATTATTCCAAATAGTAGCCACTCTTGTCTTTTGAGTGTTCTGAGCTAACCAAAACATAATAGGATTTATTATTAAGTTTAGACATCTACAGATAAGTGGGTTTCTTGTAGAAATATTAGTTGTGATTAATGAAGATTAAGGTATTTAAATAAATTTCCTCTCTTACTTGGACTATTTAAACTATTGATGTTGATTGATATATCTTTTATTACTGACATCTCAGTTTAAGTTGTATATAAAATATATTGACCATTGAGATATATAATTATAATAATTTATAGGAATACTATATATTTTCCAGTTGGATGGAACAAAGTTACTAATCAGATAATTTTGAATAAATGTTCTATTCATGTTAATGGTAAACATTAATAAAACAATTAAAAAAACTTGTGTTATAACCAAACTTTAAAACAATATTTACAACCCAGCCCCTTCTGGAGTTTAAAACTCCCAGTTTAGGTGACATACTATCACCTAAATTAATCCTCAAACTAGTAGCAACATCTAACCAGCTCCCATCTTAATAAATGATGTTAATCCTCAAACAGAAAATATTTTATCTTCCTATCTATTTGATGAGTAAAGATATAACAATTAATAATACATCTATTATATTTCAAAAAAAATTAGTTATCAATGAGAAGAAATTATACTAGAAAATCTAATTACTAACCACATAGTAAATACATTTAAAGCAAAGTATAGATAAACATTCCTTTAGATTAAACATATTTATAACTTTAACTACCCTTTACTACATTTGTATTCCATTTCTAATTATTTCAATTTATTGAAGTATATGACATTACACAGCTTTTCTATATTTTTTAAATTGTATTTAACCCAGAAAGTATGTGAAAAAAGAAATTCTTAGTAAAATGTAAAACTGACATATATATTCTAGATAATGCAAATATTAATTAATCATAGCAGTTTAATATATATGAATGTAAAGAGATACATTTTAAATTCTTCAAAAAATAAAATATTTATATACCATGTACCAAGCTATGTATTTGAGTTTACAGTCCAAAGATTCTGAGTGATTCCAATTGAAGTATCTTCATTTATTGTTACTGTTGTCAGATGTTGCAGGAATCCAGATGTAAAGACTTTAATTAAATGTCTCTGTATTTATTCAATGCAAAGTTCTTTCTTCAGTTCCAATGTTGGTAAAGGAGAGTTAGATTTACTTTAATATTTTTATTAACATTACATTTTAACCAGAACGCTAAGGTTTATTAATCTGGAATGGCAAATATTACATAAAAATAACTGTATTAAGATGAGAACAAAATGTTCCCACTTGTAACTAGCTAATGCCCAATTGATTATGAAAATAACCTCTCTATTCCTTTTGTATATTACTTGAAAAAATGCATCTAAACCTAATACTAACTTTGGTTAAAAGCTCAGCAAAGAGTTATTACTAAGGTAATAATGTGACACTATCATAAAAGTGAATAGTGCTTTGCTGTGAATCTTAGTGTGACTGAAAACACTCCTATCACTGTAGCAATTGATCTCTTAAGTGTACTTATTCTTGTCAATTTCCCATCTATTCTACATTAAGGATAAGTCAATTCATATAGTGGTGTAAAGAATCTAGTCACTACTGAATGTAAAATGCGTGTGAATTTCAAAGGTGTTGGTAATAATAAAGAAGGTGAAATATTTAATCAAACATACTATTTCTTAATATTTCCATTACTATGTTTAACAGCCCCTTGAGTATCTTAATATTACCTATGTAACTATACATCAATTCATATTTGAAATGTAATTTCCTATATTTCTACCTTTGATAATAAAATTCTTAATTAGGCCCAGAAAAAAAATTATATCTAAGAGATGATACAAGTGAATCTGTATGATCTCATTGATCTAAAAGTTATTTGATATATATAAGTGATAATTAATCCAGTAGGGATGTACAACTCTATTTTATTCTTACTCTAATATAGTGGGATATTTTCTCTCTGAGAATAAATAACTGTGTTCCTAGATTCTGTATTGGCCATGTGGTTGTAACCTGTCATCTAAAATACAATGAGAATTTGACATTCTCTCCCCAATGCCCTCTGACCACTCCCAACACCTTCCTTTTTTTCCTACTAAAATTAAATTTTATATCAACAATGTAGATCTCTATATGCAGGATTTGTTGCCTTTCTTTGTTTCTTTGACTCATCCCACAATGAGTCATATTTTATTGAACTTTGTAGGCAGAGATATGTATTTAAAATTAACAAACAAACAAAATGAAAATAACGATTTTATAAAGTTAGTGCCATGCGTAAATAAGCCTTTTTGGACTTCAGTTAGCTTAATTACATTGCTGCAAGGTACTCAGCCATAAATGTGTACAACATAACATAATGCTGGATCTGAATCTGTGTAATGTGATGATGATGCAGTCCGAGGGAAATATATACGCTAAATCACCATGTGCCCATTTGTCTAGAAAACCCCCCAAGAATTACTCTATGTATCAAGTAAATCTTGAAGTGTCTCAGTTGCGTATATTAGACAGTCTACAACACATCACTGTAAAGAGCCTAAATATCATATTCCTCTACCAAAATTAAATAATATGGTGAACAATCTGTAGGGAACCATACATCACCAAGATTATACAGCTATGCCTTAATGGTACCAACATTTGTAAAGAAAATGGGTTGGGTTGTCGGGAGGCACTGGTCATTAATGGATAATACTAATGTACCTTCATAGCATCAACAATAATACTAGAATCAGGAGTAAGGGAAATCTTAGCTGTCAGGGATATTTCTCTTTTGCCACAATGACACCTAAACTATTGCAGGATTCAGAGGTAGGGGGAAATGATGTTTAAAGGGGAAACAGCATATATGTCTTAAAACAAGTACCATAATATGGTTGTTAGGATAGAAGAAAGCATTACCCACCAGGGAGTACTCTAAACTCTTATGCCTTAAAGGCAGATTAACTAGTACCAGAATTTTGTGTTGAATATTCAATAGAGAAAATTGGCAAACAACTCAGTGACAGGAACAGAAACTGTAATCTGTTTGTATGGGTGTACTTGCTTATGTGCGTGCAAGAGTATGTGTGTGCGTGAGCATGTGTGCATGTACGCATGTATGCATGTGAGTGTGCGTGTATATGTGAGTGTCTACTCCAATGTATGCTTGCAAGTTAGAGAGAAACTAAGGAAAAGACACCTGTGTCTACAAGATGTGGTAGCAGTTAACTACCATGATGTATAGTACATCAATGAACTAGTTGTCAGAGTAATAATCACATTCTATTGTTATACTATGTGCAATGCAGGTATCCCAAATATGTTATTTAGCAATCTGAAGTACTCATTGCCTTAGAATAACCCTACAGAATTTACATAAAATAGAAAATATAGTGCAGTGACCAGTATTAACTAGGTACCATACCACATGTTTATGAGAAAGGCTGTCTATTACTTTCCTTGTACATTACTCTGTACAATACATATTTCTAATTAATGAACCTTCATAGCTTCTCTTATATTTAAATTATGTCAACTGTAAAGGTATCTTAATGTTCCATTTCTCTTGCTTACTTATGAAACATTGCAATAGTTAATTTTTCTAATTGCCATGGGATCTATTTCAACAGCTCTTACATACTTGTTAAAACTTAGTTTAACATGTCGTAAAAGGTTCTAGTTGGACAATAAGGAAACATATTACAAGGTCTGACTGTGTGTTCAAGTCAAATTATGTTCACAAAAAATAGTATCAAATATTGACAGTCATGTCAGTAACTAACTTCTTTTAGTTAATGTTTTATATTCAATATTAAAATGTATGTTAACTAGACACTATTTCTTTCATTTCTTCTTTAGCTTTTTTGTTAATGAAATGTTCGCTGTTTCCCAGGAGTATCCCCTCGTTCAAACTAAGCAGATTACAGCATATCATTTCAACATTCCATGAGAACATAATTTGTTAGACCAGGGTTAAATGTCATTTGGAAATGCCTCTTGATGAGTCACTACTGCTTCTCGCATACTGGGACTGTTAGCAACAATGAACTGTTCCTCGAGCTGATTTTCAAACAAAAAACACAGCAGATTCCAGCAGAGAAACCAATGGTGAGCCTATACATAGATTTATTCTTCCAAATAGCCTGTTCAGCTCGAGACTCAGCCAGCACCTCACAGCTTCAACTACGAAGCTGCACACAATGCCAACAATCTATCTAAACTCAAAACCACTCCTACATACCACAACCAGTCAATATTTAACCAGCATACTATTCTCAAAATCAAAGCATTCAAAATCAAAGCATTCAAACACATCAAATCAACAAGCCCTTCCACTCAGCACAAACACCTCACCAACTCACTTGTGTCACCAGCAGCCAACTGAAGCCCCATATTAACACAAATTCACATCAGCAGACACAAATACATCCCAGAAACTAACACCGTCACAGAGATAGGGACTTTTAAACAAAACCCCATGCTTTTGCTTCTCTCCCAAGCTTCACCCGCTTCACCACAGCAACATCAAGTCAGCAAAATAGCATTTAGACAAACTATCTTAAATCAGCCACTGTATATGAAACAGCATACTCAAATCAAAAGAAGGAGGGACATGATGTGCCCCAACATAACTGCAATCCACCAAAAGAAAATCACGTAATGAAAACACAACAATACGCTTACTTATAACTTTCAACTACTAAGAATCCACAACCTTTACTCTTCACAAATCTAAAGCATTTACTAAGCAGCATTTATTTATTCCTGGTGAGCTATTTATAGTTAAAGGGACAATCAAAATAATCTACTATTATAACCATTCTATTTAAGTACAGAGCACCAGGATATCCATGGATTGCTACAAGAGATACAAAGAAATATGGAAACAACAAGAAACAAACAAGAAGCATAAGTATATTAAACTAAATTTAAGAATAGGAATTTGTTTCTATATAAGACTACAACCATCACTTAAACATAATTATAATAAGAAAAAAAATAGCTTAACTATCAAAATAATAACTAAATAATAAAGCTCACCTGGAAATCCAGTTTATTTTCCCCAACTTATAGGGTCACAGTAACTAAAAGCTAGTAAATTCAGTTAAGGTTTTTTATCATTGAATCAGAGTTTTTGTTGTCAAAAGGATTTGAAGAATTATATATTTTATCTGTTACTTTTAAATAATTGAATGCAAGTCATTTTTGAGCTTCTTTTTAGGATCAAAGGTTTTCCAGAAGTTGTTGTCTGCAATTCTTTTAAGGCTAGTATTTGCCCATTCCATGACTTCAATTGTTTCTATTATTTTGTTATTTTTAATAAATGGGATGGCAGAGTCTATATCTTCAAATATTTTATATCCACTTTGATGGAAGATTATTAGTCTTGCAGGGAATAGCAAATGAGTTTTTATTTGATTTTTCTTAAGTTCTTTGAGTAAAGGCAGAAAGATTTTTCTTTTTGAAATCACAGCTGGAGAATAATCATTATCAAATCTAATGACTATCTTTTATTTTGATTGGTGATTTTTGCCCATGCTGTCTTTAATACCATCTCTTTGTCATGAGAAGAAAGAAATTTCACAATGACCAATTTGGTAAAATTAGATTTATTTTTAGCTGTTACCAAGGATCTGTCTGCCCTTTCGATACAATATGAAAAAGCCTCCAGAAGTTCCAAAACCTCAGGTATCCAAGAAGAGAGGAATCTCACAATATCAGTTCCCTCTGTGTTGTCAGGTAAGCCATATATCCTTACATTGTTTCTTTGTGATCTATTTTCAAGATAATCCATTTTTGATTGAAGAAGGGTATTCTGTTTTAATAGAAATGTAATGTTATGCTCATTTTCTTGAGTTCTGTTGTCTGTCATTCAAAGCTGTTTCTATTCCAGATATCTGCTTTTTTGTTGAGTAAGGTTATGTATAAGATCCATTTGTTGAGTACATTTCTCCTTAAAGTTGTCTATTTTCATATCCATTTTATCTAGTTTTGTTGAAAGTTCTTGTAGGTTAGTTATTAAGGATTGAAGTTTTTTTTAAAAGTTGATTTTTGATGTGAAGATTTATTGTAGCTCATGTTCTGCTGCTGAAGATTTCTTGAAAGTATTTGACAGGAAAATGTAATATTTATAAAAAATGTTTTATATATTATCCTAATATAGTCTAAATTAAATTAGTTTAATACAAAAATCCAAAATTAGAATATATATGATTTAAATTTCCTGTCTGAAAGACAGAACTGATAAAAAATGCTGCTACACAGTGGACATCTTGGCCACGCCCCCATGTACAGTTATGTTTGTACCTGCAGGGTTTTATTTGTACCTTTTCTTATATGGTACTGAGCATATAAGGATTTACAGCAAATAGATTTGCATATTAATCTTACTCAATGTGATTGAAAATGGCTCATTCAAACACAGCTGTTTCATTTTCAAAGGGTGCTCTTTCTGCAGCATGGAATTGTTTTAGTACAAAAAATGTTTTCAGTTTTGCTGAATGGAGCAGAAAAACATCACCTGATAGTCAGTTGTAGACATTAAAATATGTTCCTGTATAATGCTGTACCTGAGGCCAGTATTTTACTGTCCATGAACTAACTTTTTTTTCTGGTGTGTCCGGTTCATTAAATCAATTGGATCAGCCACTTTCATGCTAAGAAAAAAAAAATAAATAAAATAAAACAAACATGAAATAAAGTTGTCTCCTTTAGGGAGTCCTAATGATAAGTACTGCATTGTACATCTTGTAATCTCCATCATTGTTGATTCTGGCCCCTTTTCAATGCTGTTAAGTAGAACTCTAATGTTCTTCTAGTATGCAGGTGACCATGGATGAAATAGTGGCACAGTGGCTCAGATTTCTATCTCACAGTTCCACAGTCCGTGGTTCAATACACTCCTTCATTCACTCAATGTCAGGTATGTGTATGTTTTCTCTATGCCCACATTTTTCTTCAGGTACTCTGGTTTCCTTCAAACTTACAAAAACATGTTGGTTGACTGGCAAGTGTAAAATGTCCAGATATTCTTCATTAACCTTTGATCCTCTGGCCTGTGTTACAGGTAAAACATCTGCGTTGGATCTTTTTACTTACTGGCTAATACACAGATCAGTAAAGATTCACTGCACCTTAAATATCTTATTTTAGTGATCAGATAAGTTCAGCTGCATCACCAAATGTGACTTCTGTAGAGCTCACCATCAGCCACCACAGACTGACAACTTCATGGTCCATAGATCAATACTAACCATACAAGGGGTACAGGAACAGGATAAAGATGACATAATTACCAACAGTGATGAACTGGTTTTTAAAATGTACTAAAACTTTCTTCTGGAAGTTTTGCAAATGAAACTGAAATTAAAAGTGAATCTATGAGCATAAGTAGATGTCACTGGAAGAAGACATATCTGCTGACTCTGTTTTGGGGTTGTGTCTAGCCCTGGACAGCTGCTCTTCCCTTTCTCTTTTGCCCTTATTTCTTTAGTATTTTCGAAGCAGCTTTGAATCCTTGTAATGACCTACACTCTACCATTGCCTCAGGCAATGCATTCCAGGCCTTCACTATTCTGTCAATGAAATTATGCCTTTCTTGATGTGGTCCCCCTTTCAGTTACAACCCTTGCCCCATTTTTGGTTGTATGTAAACAACAGTTACCTAAAGGCTGAGTGATATGTAACTACTAACTATATGACCAAAACTCTTTAGAGTTATTTTTTTTTGTAGAGCAGCAAGCTCCCTGCATCTCCATAAGGAAAGCTGTGTCCTCATCTCCTTACTAATATACTTTCACTCTAAAGGTGAATAGACTTGGAAGAAGGCAGATATATTTGGTTTTGCGCAAGAAAAATATATTTTCTTTCACTGCAAAGCTCTAAAAACTGAAATGAGAATAGGAATTAAGAGGCATGAAAGCATAAGATGTGGGCTTGTCCCTATAAAATGCACAAATATGTGTGTGCTTTAAATTTTGTAAAGTGGTAATTTTTGCTTCATTTTTGCCCCTGGTCCCTATCACCTATCATGACCATACTGACTAGTACATAGTACAGCCTTCATCCAAGTAGCCAGTAAGGGAGTTTCTGTTTATGCCTTGTATCCCCCACATGTACCAGCTCACATTCTCAAGAGCTGGCCTTGCGGTGGGCTAATATGAAGGGTAGCCTCACTTTTGTAGGTGATGTAAAGCTCAGCAGCCTGCCCACATTTTAAGCAGATGCACAGCTTTGTTCTTAGTCTTCCCAGGGAATCAGGGCTGGTAAAATGCCCCATGACATTTGACCCTAACCTCCCAGTTAGGGCATGCAGATACAGTCTTTTCATTATCTCATCCCTATCAGCTTTTCCTGGGCCTGGGACACTAATTGAACCATGCCATCTTCATCTGGGTCACAGTCAAGACTTTTATCACTCTATGCCAAGAAGCCAATAGTTGTGAATCTTCAGTCAAATGGTTTTCAGTTAATTTGGTTTTCATCCAAATGTTTATTTATTAGATAACATGTAGATAGACTGGTTGATGGACTCTTCTCGATAACTATTCAGGCATAATTGCAATAAAGTATAAAATGCAGTGACAGTTACATGCACTGACAAATAGACTCAGCGGCATGTAACTAAAATAGAAGAATGCATTTACAGGAATCATCTTTACACCAGTTTAAGGATAATCTGTTAATACCTGTGCATGCCTTGAGATCACACATGAATATTTACATTGGAAATTAACTACATACAGTATTCACATAGTCAGATAAATGGTGACAATAGAAAATATATTCTCAGAGTGAAAACTAAGATTTGTGATATTGTGGGAAACAAGTTCCCTACTTAGGGATCAAGGTTATTTACTCTTTGTCAATAAAGCATGATCAAAAGCCATCCAGTATGAGGTGAACAGTACTTTTTCTTTAAATGTGCAACAGTCAGTTAGATCACATATAAGTATTTTCTAGACATGCAGCCAAAAGCAATTAAGTAGTCTAGTTAAAGCAACTCAAAGACCTGCAGGTGTATTTGCAATATAATAAATCAGTCAGTATATTAGCTGCTGTGATCTAGGAGAACCATACTATACAACCCAGGGGTGACTTTACGATTATCCATCCACACATAAAGACAAGATTTAAAGGTGGCTAAGATGCCGCATTCTTTGATATGTAAAGGAAGTTTATTCTATAGGCAAGTTATCTATCATGGCAACAAAGTCCTGTGTATATGGTAATAAAAACTGAGATCTTTGGTGTCAGTATTCCTGGTACAAAGGTCACCATGTAGGAGCTGTATGATATGGAATACAATAAGAGGCTATCAACCTAGTTGGGTAGCTTATGGAGCTTATGATTTTCTTAGTTAAAAAAAATAGTTGGGGCCTTTCAAGTTGGGTGCTATGTTTGGAGAGGTGCGTGCCAAAGGAAGCGTTATATTTGACAATCAGCCTGAGGGACGAGCATAGAAGAATAATAACTTATTTGGCTCTGGAGGATATTCCTTGAAAATTATTTGGGCAAGGAAGAATTATTTCCTGATGATGGGTTATTCATGAGAGTCAAAGGATAGCTCATTATCAATGAAGATACCTTGTTCTCTTAACAGGTATGTTGGTTTTAAGGGAGGTGCTATTCATATGGTATGAACAAGGACAGTGTTATGGTGGGTACACCACATACTGGTTTTCCAAGGTTGGAGAACAGATGGTTCCAGCTAGCTGGAATAATTTTGCTAAAACTATTTTTTCCAATGGCAAAGGTGAACTATTGTCTCTGGAGAAAGAAAGAAAGCATTATCCTCCTGCTTTTGCAGAAATATTTTTCAGTGATTTGAATTGTAATTTACTTTTAAGGGAGAGAGTGACCACTGTAAAGGAGCTTGAAAGTTAATGTGGGGAGCAGTAATGAGTACTTTACACCTCTTTTGGAAAGAGGTATAGTGGTGTTCAATTTTGGGGGACAGACTGATGAAACTCCACATGCTGCCGGCAATAGTTTGAATACTATGCATGTTTTGGAATAAGTTAATGGTGACCTTTAGGAAGGATTATTTGATTTGGCTTATAAAAACGATTAATGCTAAGGGTATGACTGGCTCATGGTATGATGACATTGGTGGACGTTTAACTGTTTTTTAACAGATTGGTGACTTTAACCATTATTACATCTATATGTTCTCTGTAGAAAAGCAGGGGTCTATAGAGTGAAGTACTTATAACAAGGGAATTGTGCTATTTGTATATTGTTTGCTCTTGACCAACTTTTGGGGAGTGTCTCCTAGTATGGTACTGTTTTTGTGTTAATAAGTTATTTGTTGGAAAGCCTGTGACATAACTTTAAGAAATCCTTTTAAGTTCATTTTGAATGTGAGCAGAATATAAATATTGTCATCATAAAGAATTGTTAGGGAAGAAGAGATTGATATAGTAGTGTCATTATTAAATAAATAAATTAACATTTGAGTAAGAACTGAGCCCAGAGGGACCCCAGATGAGAAAGTCCTCTCATTACGCTACCTGACTGAACCTAGAACATTCTGAATGCAATGACTGAACCTAGAACATTCTGAATGCAATGCCGCTTTTGAAGCACAATACTGTCTTTTGTCCAAAAACATGAGCTACACATTTCTTTAGCTAAATTTGCTGATTAGTGCTTTCAGACACTCTGCTGAGGTCAATAAGTGATACCAAACCTTCCCAAATGGATGGGAAGAATTTGTGTCCTATAGTATATATAGCTCTATGGGCGTTGTGTCCCATTCAAAGTGATTTTCACATGAGAGATCTCATTTGCAGGGATTTATTCAAATGTTAATTAGTACAAATGTTGTAAATATGCTTTATGAATCCTGCCACTTAATACTGACACAACTAAATGTCATTGTTGGTTACAGATATGAGCACATTTGCACACAGTGTACTGCTCTGCCTACTTTAAACAAGAGACATGGAACATCTGCACTGCAGACAGCACATGTTCTACTTATGGTGTGTGGGTGCATAGCTTCTTAAAGAGGTTAAACCCTGCACCTCATGAATACTGGCTTACCTGAGTTATCTTCAGTATGTATAGTGTTTTGTTTGCAAAGTGAGAAGCATTTACAAAGTAAAGTAGTGCTTTGCAGGTGTGCTTGTTTTCAATAAGAGATGATGTTTTAATACTTCATCTGTGCATCTTCAAATACCATTTATTGACACTAATTCAACAATATTAGTCAAGGCAAATCAATGTTTTCCTTGAGTAGTTGTCTGTTTACACTGCATCTGCACTTGTCCATACTATGTTGAAATTATATATTCTGTTTCAGTAGTTGTGTAATATAATATGAGTGCAGCCAGAGCCAATTTGTACATTTATTTATTATTTAAGTATGCTGTTTATCACTACTTGAATACATAGCCGTATTTTAACATTGCCGCTTTAGATATTTCTAAAAGCTGGTAACATCATCCGCTGAATTTTCTGCATTGATTGACACACAGGCAGTATTCATTTATATATTAGACAGAGATTAAGTTTAATCTGTCCTTGCTTGGATAGTCACACCATCTAATAATTCCTTATATTACACCAAACTATAACACATAATGTAAATATTCATACTGCACAAAGCTTCTCCTTTAAGTATTTCCATATCAACAGCACAATGTATTCCAGTGTTACTGAGCTGTACTTTGATGGGTGACCATGGCGGTACAGTGGTTAGTGTTTCCACCTCACAGCAAGAGGTTCTCTGGTTTGATTCTCAGCTTAAGTACCTCCTCTGTGGAATGTGAATGTCCTCCCTGTGGTCATGTGAGTTTCCTCCCATATCCCAAAGACATACTGCAGGTGGATTGGACACTAAATTGCCCTAGGTGTACGTGTGCCTTCTGTAGAAGGTTTGGCAATTATTCTTTGGACTATTCTGTTGTGGTGGCCTCTGATGGGAAAAGCCAAAAAGACTGAGCTGTACTTTAATAACCCTAGCCCATGAACAATGTGTCTATTACTTTGGAATGTTTTATATCAGTGTATTATTCTGTGCCTTTGTTGTATTTTACTTTTTGACCCAGGCAGTGTCTGAAAAGAGTTTTGTACCTGTCCATTCACCTGGTCAACATACATAACTAAATAAATAAGTCAACAGCTGGGATGTAAACAGCTTGGGCAGGTTTTAAAGTTAACCAGTTCGTACCACTCAAAAAAATCTCATCAATGTATTAACACTTTGGACTTGATTATTAATCACTGAGTTGATCTTTTAATTGCTGTAAATGTAATTTTGATCACTAGGGAGTATTTCTAAGAAAGGTTAAAACAAATCTGAGTTTATAACTGATAAACTGTTGAGTATTCATCAAAGACTGGACTGACAGTCTTTCTTCTTTAATATATCTCCATGCTCTCACATATCATGACTAATTCCATAACTAAGATTTTCTTTAACAATAAATTAGTAATGTCATCTATTCCAGATGCTCCTTTCAGTTTCTTTACTACACAGCTAGGTCACTGGCACTGAACAGCAATGACTTATACAGACCACATTGTAATATCATGTGTCATGCATTAGCACATCTCCCTCGATATCTGTATACATTGTTCTACCAATGTGGAGTATTCCAGTACTAAGAAGTATTCCAATATTAAATATCTGCCATGATATTAGCATTTCTGAAAATTAACTGGAATCAATATGAATGCTACTGTTTATATAAATATATATATAAATATATATATATGTATATATATATATATATATATATATATATATATATATATATATATGTGTGTGTATATATATATATATATATATATCTATATATATATATATATATATATATATATGTTTACTTTATAATCCCAAAATCCTGAAATACAAATTTCAGAATTCCGAGATCATAAAGCCGAAACCTTACAATCCTGAAACCCCAGAAACGCGAATTTTAAAATCGTGAATACTACACTAACCATAAACCACACACACGTACACACACCTTCCCCCAACACACAAACCTACACTACATACAAGCAGGGGGGCAAGCTTCCCTGTACCCCCCCATGTGGGGGGCTGCACCCCTGCCCCCTACTTAAATATACTAACTCCAAGGTCGCTCTACACAGACAAACACACAAAAACACCACCACACATCTACATTCCCCTCCCACACACACATCAGAGTCACAACACACACTGACACACACTAAATCCCCTAACCAACACACTTGCACATAGATACTTACCTGAACCTCCACCTATGCATTCACAAACTGCAGCACCAGAAGTGCTACTTCAACATCTCTGAACTTCGAGATTTTGAAATTCGCGCTTCTGGTGTTTTGGTATTTAGAGCTTTTGGCTACATAATCTCAGGATTCTGAAAGTCGATATTTCAGAATTTTGGGATTATATAGCGCTTGTATATCTCTCTCTATATATATATATATATATATATATATATATATATATATATCTATTGAGGGATATAAAATGTACCATTTCTTCTGAGAATACACACACACCTCTCTCTCTCTCTCTCTCTCTCTCTCTCTATATATATATATATATATATATAGCTCTGTTTGTATGCTTGTTGTTTGTGTTTGTTATTTCCCTGAAACGCTAATACCACCTAAAACGCGGCTTTTCAGCGCTTCTGTGGATCCCTAGTGATACCTGCATTGCTTAATGTACTCATTTCCTTGTTTCACTTAAAAGAAAGTTACTGTTTGTCGTTTTTGCATTTAAGTTACCTGTAACACATTGCATTTAAGTTACCTGGCACTTGCTCACTAAAGCAATTATATAAGTCAGCACTAAAAAATTAAAAACACTACACTCTCACAAAGTCCTCTTGAGTACGTTGTTCCCCATTGGCCCTTTTTTTCAATTATAAAGGAATTCCCAATACTATTCTAGCATGTCCAAAGGTCAGTTGTCAATCTTCTCTCCGGTCCAGCTGGTGAATCTGGGAATCTTGAGGCAATGTTACAACTGCCTCATGTACACAGACAACCCTCTCCTCCTCCCAACAAATTCCAACACATGTGAGAGATGCATCCATATAGCCAAACTGGAGGCTAAGCTCTCTCAACTCAGTACTGGTATAACCAGTCAGGAGGAGAAGGAAACCACACTCAGTACAATTCCAGTCTCACATAGACCTACCACGACAGCAAACCAAACACATAAACACACAAAAACATACTCGGAGGCTCTAAATAAAAATCTGCCTAAGCAGCAGAGACCTCCAAAGCAGACACCCAAGCAACCGCTACCCCAAAACTAAACACGTGCAACACATATCTCACAAAGCCAGTGTGCTGAACAGTCACAGCCCTTAAGGCTAAACAACACACCTGATACACTTGTAATGGGTGACTCTATCATCAGGCACACTGACGCTCACCAGGCTGAACAAGGAGAAGGTCATGGTGAGCTGCCTGTCGGGCGCTAGGATCCGCCACATAACACAAGCACTCAGTTCACTCCAAGGCAAGTACAAATATGACTCAGTCATTGTCCATGCTGGTGTGAATGACCTGAGACGTACCTCCCTGGACTACATGAAAAGAGACATAGAGGAGTTCTCTGAGCATGTTGCGCAGGCCGGTATGACCCTGACCTTGAGTAGCATCTTACCCTCACCAAGAATGATGCCACAATATGAAGACAAGATGATCAATTTCAACAATTGGCTTAAGTATTGGTGTCATTCAAAGGGGATCCAATGCCTGTCAGCCTGGGATGACATGCTCGACAAGCCATGATGCTTCGCTAGGGACGGCTTGCACCTGTCACCCCTGGGCTTTCGGATATTGGCAAAGGCTCTTGCTACCCCCATAGTGCCTTTTTAGGCAAGGCTCAAAAGACAAACCCACCTCCATAGGTATCACAAGGGATAAGAAACTAAGAGTAATGCTACTCAACGCCAGAAGTCTAAACCTCAAGATGCACACACTCAAAACTCTCCTTAGCATGGAGAACATCGATATCTGTGCAGTAACAGAAACCTGGTTCAAGGCTCCCGAGAGCACCCCAGCACTACCAGGTTATACCTCATACCATGCTTTTCAGCCTCAAAACTTGGACCGACCCACAAAAGGAGGGGGAGTATCAATATTCGTCAAAGATACCCACACCTCCAGGTTGGTGGCACAGCACGAAGCATCAGAGACTGTCCATGTGCAACTAACAGTGGGTAAAACTGCCTTCCAGTTTATAGCCTGCTACAGACCACCCTCCCTAACCCAGGAACCCCACTCGGCCTTCCTGAGAACACTGGAAAATATGAAGGTCTCTCCAAACACCATTATATTGGGCGACTTCAACTACCCAAACATAGACTGGGAGCATTACTCTAGCTCCAACACCCTAGCCCAAAGGTTCCTAGAATTTATAAACTCAAATGCTATGGAACAACTTGTTACCACTCCCACAAGAGGGGAAAACATACTGGACCTGATCATCACCAACATGGGGACTCTATGCTCCAGACCAGAAGTGTATCCCTCACTGGTAAGATCAGACCATAAACTAATCTCACTGGATATTCACATCCCGACACCACCCCCTGCCCAGAAAACCACAGTGAAAAACTTCTCTAAAGCAAATTTCACACTCTTCAAAACCGAGGTGGAATCCTTCAAAGCCCCCGGGCCTGTGGAAAATACGGCCCAGACCGCAGAATCCTTTATAAACGCATTCTATGAACACCTTCAGGAATGCATGGATCATGCGATCCCAAATAAAACCAAGAACCAATCCTCCAAAGGCAGACGTCCTGTCTGGTGGACCTCAGCCATAAACAAACTATACAATAGAAGGAGGAAGCTACTAAATGATAGAGCAAAATTCCAAAAAGGGAAGGCATCTCTGATCAGTATTAGCAAAAAACTACGGGCACTCATAAAATCGTCTAAGGCCAGCTTCGAGAAAAATTGCACAGGACACTAAGGATAATCACAAGGCTTTCTTTAGTTATGTTAGGAACCTGGGTGGTAATTCCCAGATATGCTCAGAATTAGTCCAAAATGACAAAAAATACACCAAACCCACAGACATTGCCAACATCCTAGCTGACAGGTTCAGTGCAAACTCCCCCCCCTCCCCACCAAAAGGGCAAATATCTATCCCAACAGAGTGCTGCCCCCCCCTGACATCTCAGATGCTCAGGTAAGAGCCGCCCTCTCCAAAGCAAAAAACACAGCATCAATGGGACCAGACGGTGTCCCGGGCTGCGTCCTACATGAACTCCAAGAAGCTAAACCCAAACATAAAACTACTGTTCAATCTAAGCCTTACTACAGGATATGTACCCAAAGAGTGGCGTACAGCAACTGTGGTCCCTCTCCACAAAGGTGGTGCCTCAACAGATCCTGGAAACTATTGCCCCATAAGCCTGACTACCTTGGTCTGCAAAGCTATGGAAAGGATCATCATGGACCTCATAAAAAAAGATATTGGGGACCTACAGACACTGGATTCTACCCAATTCGGCTTTGTTAAGGGCAGATCCTGCCTCTTAAACCTGGTTGATTTCTTTGAAACAGTCACCAAGGCCATTGACGAGGGGAAGGTGGTCCACACAGCCTACCTGGACCTCACAAAAGCCTTCGATACAATACCCCACTCGGGCATTATAGATAAGCTCACCAGCTTAAATATAAACCCCTATGTCACTAGATGGGTTGCAAATTGGCTCAAGGACAGAACCCACATGGTTAGAATTGCTGGAGCCATGTCAGACTCCAAACCAGTTACAAGTGGCATCCCACAAGGCTCAGTCCTGGGACCTCTCTTGTTCAGTATATATTTCTCGGAGGTACAGGCCAACACGGAAGGACTGTGGCTGACCAAGTTCGCAGATGACTGCAAATTGGGCACCATAATCGATTCTCCAGCCGACACAAGCATCCTCCAAAAGGGCCTCATAGAAAAAGACAACTGGTGCCAGAGCCATGGCCTCAAGCTAAACGCCAAAAAGTGTATAGTCATCCCCTTTGGCAAAAACAAAGTGCCCCCAAATTACCACATAGGTAGTAATCCATTAAGTACAGAAGAAGTAATTAGGGACCTGGGGACCCAAGTTGATAGCAATCTCTCATTTGACAACCATGTGGCCAAAGTGTTTAGAAAAACATTTTATATAGCCCACCTAATCATGAAGGGATTCACATCTAGATCAGGGGAGGTCATCGTGCCTCTTTACTCATCCCTCATCAGGCCCATAATTGAGTACAATGCCCCTTTGGGATGTACCTTACCAGACACCTGCAGCAACTGGAAAGACCCCAAAAGTACCTCACCAAGAGGATCAAAGGGCTCAAACAGATGCCATATGCTTCCCAGTTAAAGAAACTCCAGCTCTACTCAGTGGCATACCGCCTGTTCAGAGGCGATCTGTGCCTGACATATAAAGCCATGTCCAACCCGGAATTAATGGACATGCTGCACCTCAGAAAATCCAAATCCTATCGAGCTACACGCTCGAGAGACTTGAACCTCAGCACTGAAATAAATAGGACATGCTGGAGGGACAGATTCATAACCCAGAGGCTCCCTTCACTCTGGAATAAAATCCCAGTCCAGGTTAGGCAGAGTCCCTCATTGACTCTCTTCAAGAGGAATCTTGAGTGGATGGGAGATCGTAGGTTTACCACGGGTATCACTTCTGTGTCACTGTTAGACAGAGGCACAGTATACTAACCTCAAAAAAGGGCATAGCAAAATTAATTTAAAATGGGTGGCGAAAGCCAAACACATTCTTGCTAGGCTTATAATGCCCTAGGGCAGATAGCCTAGTATGAACCTATGAACCTATGAACCTATATATATATATATATATATATATATATATATATATATATATATATATATATATATATCTATGGATCCCTATCACATTGTCGACAGGCCATATGATCGACACTCATTTGGTCGACAGTTCATTTGGTCGACAAGCAGTTTTATGTGGGGGTGACCCCCCACACCTCCCCTAACTATATATATCAACTCCAGGGTCGCACAACATTGGGGAGGGGGGCAAATCTGCCTGTTGACCAAATGAATTGTCGACCAAATGAAAGTCGATCAAATGGCTTGTCGACCATCTCGGGTAGACCCATATATATACATATATATATATATATATATATATATATATATATATATATATATATATGGATCTACTTGATTTTGGCAAATTTCTGTTTCACCGAAATGTGAAATTCGCGAGCGGATTTACGCAGAAAGTGAATTTTATCAAATACATGTAGTATTCGAAAAGTGTTTTTTTTTTTTTTCATGGATTTACATTATGTATATATACACACATGAGTTCTATGTATATTTATAACAGAAACATTTTCTGATTTATAACTATTAAACATTTAATTGTTTTTATTTTATTTGCATCACTTAGTAAGTCCCTTACAGTATTTTGAGCCATTTCTTACCAGGACTGCACCAAAAATTGAATCTGCCCAGTTGGGCTTTTTCATTCAATAAATTAAGTAAATGAAGCAATCTTCAAAAGCAAATTAATTTAGCAATCGTAGTACATTAACCATTCAGTACATTTCTTTAGGGGTTCTAAATGGTATAAAATTTATTTAAACACCTTCCAATTTACATTCATTTGTTGCCAATTTTTCAGATTGAACAACTTATATTATTAATTTATGCTGTATTTCTAGTGCTTTAGTGTGCCATTTAGGACCACTGCTGGAGTCCCGTTTAGAAGTCCAAAACCTTTTTCTTAAATACCCTTGTATATCCTTTTACTACTTGTGATTTTGAGTATATGTGCTCATGTTTCTTATGATAGCTGTTTAGATTATCATTAGACAGTACTTTCATTGTTTGATACTTTAGAATGTAACATACTTGAGTTAGCACAGGAAAGGTTAAACATCAAAACATATGTGATTTATACCTGCAGTTTCTGTTTAGGGAACAAATTAGAATGAAGAATCAGTCCTTTGGACGGAGGTTTAAATTCACCTTTGTTCAAAAAAAGCTCTGTCTCACGGTCAACCCACCATATATAGACAGGTTTCTGTAACAAAGCTTGATGTTTAACATTCCCACTGCTGCAGTAACCTTTAAGCTATATATGGGTTGTGTCTTGCCAAAGATGCAACAACTAGGCAGCTTACAAAAGTTCTGGCTCCTCTCTACACTTCCATTCTGATTGCTGATTAGTCAGCCCAGAGGATGGAAAAATCTGCAGAGTGGAAAATGTATGTATTTATTTATTTGCATTTATTTACTGGGAGGTCCACTGGGCCAAAAGTGAGCACATTTTCAGTGGAGGCCCAGAGAGAAAAGCTCTAAATCCAAAAACAGACATTATACAAATAGTAAGAGGCAATACAATAAACTAGATGATATGCAGTAAATTAAACAGTATACAATAAACTAGACAGTATACAGTAGATTACACAGTGTGCAAGTTATAAAATACAAGGTTGGATTACCAATACAATTTTAAGTATGCCAGACATAACATGCATATCAGTCCAGTGGCATGGCTTATTTAGTATATAGGTTCATAGGTGTGTACTAGGCTAATGACCCTGGAGCATTTACAACCCTAGCCCATAAGATTACCCTGGCATCGTGCCACTCAACCTTAGTTCCTAGTGCCTCTATATGTGAATATTGCAGTAGCCACTGGGTAGAGATGAGGTGAAGGTTATAACAGTTAATTAGACAGAGTAAGGTAGAGGCATTTTGCTTCTACTACATTAATACCAAGATTAAATTGCAAGTATAGATAGCGTCATACTAATTTATAGATTGCTTGTAAGTGTCTATGGTTCTCATGACAGGATATTATAAGTTTACAGCACAGAGAATATTTGAGCAGATTTGAGACATCTATGAGATAGAAAGGAAGAGGGGATGAGCTGGAGAAATGGGCAAACTAGCTAATATTTGGTTTTATATGGTCAGTCCTAGTACATGTACATAGCCAGTGGGAAGTTAGGTGTTGTCTCAGGTGTGTATTGAAGTGTTTTGGGTTGCTAACAGCCCTAAGTGATGAGGGGAGGATTTTCCAAAGCTTGGAGATGGTGAAAATAAAGATGGTCTTCAGCACTTTCTTGCCGCCTCATGAAGAAGCACTCAGGTTTCACAAGAGCAACAGCCAGCCCTTCAGCTCCTTTCTGGCAGATAAGTCCCCTTTAGAGGAACCCTTGTACACAAAAAAAAAAATTAATTTATTTTCAATGTGTTTAGTGTGTGTGTATTTATATACATATATATATATATATATATATATATATATATATATATATATATATATATATATATATATATGTATATGGGTTCCCTTCAGAAGCTTGAAATACTGAAATCTCGAATTTCAGTATTTCGAGCCCAAGAAGCTGAATCCACATAATAGTGAAAGTTTAGAAGCGTGAAATTCAAAGCCTCGAATACTGGAGGTTTTGAATTTCACGCTTCTAAAGTTCCGCTATGGTCATGTATTCAGGTAAGTGTGTTTGTGTTAAGGGGTTTAGGTAGGGGCTGTGGTGTGTGTCAGTGTGTTTTGTTGCTGTGATGTGTGTGTGCGAGGAGAATGTAGCTTGTGTGGTGGTGTTTTGTGTGTTTGTATGTAGTGCGACCTCAGAGTGAGAATATTTAAGTAGGGAGGGTGTGGGGGTGCAGCCCCCCACATAGGGATTGCAGGTGGGCTTGCCCCCCCCGCTTTCATATAGTAGTGTGTGTGTGTGTGTGTGTGTGTGTGTGTGTGTGTGTGTGTGTGTGTGTGTGTGTGTGTAGTAAAACTGCAAAATTCCAAACCTCCGGTATTCGAGGTTTTGAATTTTGCGGTTTTTAGTTTTCGTTGTTTTGTGGATTCAGCTTCTTGGGCTCAAGATACTGAAATTCGAGATTTCAATATTTTGAGCTTCTGAAGTGAATCCATATATATCTTTGGCTAGTGTAGAGACTTATTTGTGTTGAAATGTACTACATTTGAAAACTTTTTGTTTATTTATTTATAAAAAATTAGGTATGGGAGTGTTTCATTTGGGCATGGATGACCAGCATAGAGTGCTTGAGTTCACGTTCTGACAACTTACCTGCCTTTTATTTCTGTCAGACTAATTTTGTATCAGAAGTGTTTCTGTCAGGATTTTAGTGTACTGATTGTACATTTACAGGGCATGTAGTGTTTGTGTTCACTCTGTGACAACTTTCTGGTCATTTATTTCTGTCAGATTAATATTATTTCTAAGGGGTTTGTAACAGGATTTTCATATCTTGCTTGTGCATTACTGTGTTTTGGAGACTTGACATGAATGGGTAAGTGTGTTTGTGTAGGCTTTTGAGAAATTACCTTTAAACTGACTTGTTCCTGCAATCCTAAGTACATCCCATGCACCCTCCTTTGTCAGAGCATGGATACTTACCCCTCTCTTGCTGGTCCGACTTCTGCAGTTCCTAGAAAAAAATATCTGAGAACTCTTGCTGAGTACGTGGGCTCAGTCTACACCTCAGCCAATAGTGGGTAATCCTGCAGTAGCCATTTATTTTTCCTCAGATCACTCACTTACCTTTCTGGTTTCCTCTGGTATAGTCCTTTTGGCTACCATAAACTGGGGCTCAGCCATGTCCTCTTGTACTGTTTCAGTGTCTGTGGCTGAGCATGGGACAACTGTCTTCACTGCAGCCCAGAGTTTCTCTAGGGGGATGCTACTGGAAGTGTCAGTGGGAAAAAACATCTTGAAGGGGCACAGATTCCTCTCTTAGTCAGTCAAAGAAGATACTTGTTAAAGAAAAACAAAAACGTTAAACATTATTTACATGAAGACTTAGTATCTATAAGAAAAGATTATTTTCTTACCTTATCTGAGTAGCTCTTACAGGTAGTCAATCTTGCTACAAAGCTTTCAAAACCTGTTAAACAAGGCAAAACAACGTATCCAACACACTAGTCATAGGTGACTCTATAGTCAGGCACACTGATGTCCCACTCACCAGGCTAAACAAGGAGAAGGTTACTGTCATCTGCCTGTCAGGTGCCAGGATCCGCATCATAACCCATGCACTCAGGTCACTCCACAACAAGTAAAAATATGAGACTGTCATTGTCCATGTTGGTGTGAATGACCTGAGACGTACCTCCCTGGACTACATGAAAAGAGACATGGAAGAGCTCTCCAATCTTGTAGCCCAGGCAGGTATGACCCTAGCCCTGAGTAGCATTCTGCCATTGCCCAGAATAATACTGCAGTACAAGGACAAAATTATTGACTTCAACAATTGGCCAAGTATCTGGTGTTATTCTAAGGGGATCCAGTATCTGTCTGCTTGGGATGACATGGTCGATAGACCACGATGCTTTGCCACAGATGGCCTGCACCTGTCGCCCCTGGGATTCCAGATACTGGCTAAGGCTCTTGCTGCCCCTATAATGCCTTTTTTAGGCAAGGTTCAAATAACAAATTCACCACCATAACAGGAAAAGGCAAGCAAAAACTGAGGGTAATGCTACTCAATGCTAGAAGTCTAAATCTCAAAATGCATTCACTTGAGCACTCCTTAAAATGGAGAACATCGATATCTGTGCAGTGACTGAGACCTGGTTCAAGGCTCCAGAGAGCACCCCTGCACTACCAGGCTATAACTCATACCACACGTTTCGGCCATGTAACCTGGACCGAAACACCAAAGGTGGAGGTGTGTCCATATTCTTTAAGGATATCCACACCTCCAGGCTAGTTGCTCAGCATAATGCATCCGAGGTTATCCAAGTGCAACTAACTCTCGGCAAAACTGCAATCCAAATTGTAGCTTGCTGCAGATCCCCCACCATGCCCCAGGAATCCCACACCTCTTTTCTTGATGTACTGGAAAACTAGACACCCTAATAATGAGTGACTTCAACTACCCCACCATTAACTGGGAAAACTACTCGTGTACCAACTCCTTAGCTCAACACTTTCTGAAATTCATAAACTTCAATGCCCTGGATCAACTTATCCACACCCCCACCAGGGGCAACAAAATCCTAGACCTAGTCATTACCAACATGAGTGACCGGTGTTCCACACCTGAAGTCAACCCCTCGTTGGTCCGCTCCAACCATAAGCTAATCACCCTTGATATCCACATCCCACCCCCACCCCCCATTAAAGAAACCACAATAAAACATTTCTCCAAAGCCAACTTCATGCTTAAGACAGAAGTGGTGAACTTCATGACACCCATGCAGATGGACAATACAGTTACAACTGCTGAATCCTACACAAATGCACTCTATAAGCACTTACATGAGTGCATGGATCGTGCTATCCCAAACAGAACCAAGACGCTATCCTCCAAAAAAAGGAAGCCAATCTGGTGGTACCCTGCCATAAACAAACTGTACAACAGAAGGAAGAAACTGTTGCAAAAGAGAGTAAAATCCCATGAGTGGAGGAGCTCCCTGGTCAGCCTCAGTAAGAAGCTGAGATCCCGTATAAGATTCTCCAAAGCTAGGTGCGAAAACAAAATCGCCACTAATTCTAAGGACAACCACAAAGCATTCTATAGCTATGTCAAGAATATCGATGGCAACACCCAGATCTGCTCTGAGTTGCAGCACAAAGGCAAGAAAATTACAGAACCAACTGATATTGCCAACATCCTGGCAGATAGGTTCTGTGCTAACTTTAACCTCCTCTCACCCCCTAAAGGGCCCATATCTATACAGGAAGACTGCAGAGTCCCTATAATCACAACTACACAAGTAAAAGCTGCACTCTCTAAAGTCAAAAACACAGCATCCATGGGACTGGACAACATCCCAGGCTGCTTTTTACATGTACTTCAGAATGAACTGGCTCCCCACAAAACATCACAAAACAGAGCTACTTCTGTTTAATGCGGAACTGCAATGTTCTGCATTAAATAGAAGTAGCTCCGTGTTTAGCCATTTTTGATTGGCCCGTATACCGGTATATGGGCCAATCAAAACATCGCAAAACAGAGCTACTTCTGTTTAATGCGGAACTGTGATGTTCTGCATTAAACAGAAGTAGCTCCGTGTTTAGAGATATTTGATTGGCCCGTATACCGGTATACTGGCCAATCAAAACATTGCAAAACAGAGCTTCTTCTGTCTAATGCGGAACTGCGATGTTTTGCATTAAACAGAAGTAGCAGATGTGTAAGACCTTTTTTTTTTGGTCTTCACTTATAGTGAAATACTTGTTTTTTTTTTTTTTAGTCCCTACCTGGCCAGTCGGAAATCTGGCAACCCTGGCCTCGCATCAGGTTTTGTGCTCACTGAATGGCGCACAGCAACAGTTATCCCACTCCACAAAGGGGGAGCCACCACTAATCCTGGGAACTATCGACCTATTAACCTGACAAGCCTGGTCTGCAAGGCCATGGAATGCATCATCATGGAACTCATAAACAAAGACATTGATAACCTCCAAACTCTGGATCCCACCCATTTTGGGTTTGTGAAAGGCAGATCATGCCTCCTGAACCTGATTGACTTCTTTGAGGCAGTCACCAAAGCCGTAGATGAGGGTAAGATGGTTTACACAGCCTATCTTGACCTCGCCAAGGCTTTCAACACCATCCGCCATTCTGGAATTATAGCTAAACTCACTAAACTAGGTATAAATCCCTATGTCACAAGAAGGGTTGCCAACTAGCTCACTGACAGAACCCACACTGTAAAAGTTGCAGACTCCAAATCTGACCTCAAAGCAGTGACAAGTGGAGCCTGGGACCTCTCCTGTTTGGTATCTACTTCTCTGAAGTACAGGCTAACACAGAAGGCCTCTGGCTAACGATGCTCGCAGATGACTGCAAACTAGGAGCCATAGAGAAGTCCCCAAATGATGTGGACATCCTACAGAAGGACCTTGCTGAGACAGATGCCTGGTGTCAGAGCTATGGACTCAAGCTCAATGCCAAAAAGTGCAGTGTCATCCCCTTTGGTAAAAACTCTGTACCCATGAACTACCACATAGGCAGTAATCTACTTAACAACGAATGCGTGATAAGAGACCTTGGGTCCCAGGTGGACAGTAGTTTCTCCTTTGATAGTCACATCACCACAGTAGTCAGGAAGTCCTTCTACGTGGCACACCTCATCATAAAAGGGTTCTCATCCAGGAAAAAAGAGGTCATTGTCCCCCTCTACTCGACACTCGTTAGACTCATTATAGAGTGCAACACCCCTTTTGGAATGTACCTCACAAGACATCTACAGCAGCTGGAAAGGTCACAGAAGTACCTCACAGAGGATTATTGGCCTCAAACAAATGCCCTACACTGACCTCCTCAAAAAACTCCAGCTTTACTCCATAGCATATCGCCTACTCCGAGGTGATCTCTGCCTAACATATAAAACTATGTCAAACCCAGAGCTGTTGGACATGCTACACCTAAAGAAATCCAAATCCCTCCAAGCTACACGCTCTAGGGACCTAAACCTTGTCACCACAATAAACAGGACATGCTAGAGGGATAGATTCCTGTCCCAGAGACTTCCCATACTCTGGAACAGGCTAGCCATCTATGTCAAGCAAAGTTCTTCATTAGCACACTTCAAGAAAAATCTTGAGTGGATGGGAAATAGGAAATATACCCCGGGAATCACTTCTGTGGCTCTGCTCAACAGGGGCACAGGAAAATAACTTTCTTGGGTGGTGTAAGCCAGGGAACCTTGTTGGCTAGGCTTACGTAGGCCCTTGGGCCGATAGCCTAGTACCTACCTATGAACCTAAGTCAAAATATCTTTGAGGAAGACAGGTCAGATGACTCTGGCATAAAGACAAGGCTTTGTATCTTACTCATTGTCAAACTCAATACTCTGATTCAGAGGAAAGCTAGTTCTCACAACTTCCTTAGGAGGTACATTCTTTTCTCAATTAATTCCAAGGATGAATCAGGTGTTTCTATGTAAAATAATGGATGCAACAACTGTACTGAGTAGATTTGTAAAATGCTGTGTCTGGATTTGGCTCATTCTACACCTATTCCTTGTTTAATGCCAGCCTACGAAGAGGTATATTATGCTGCTTATAACAACCCTGGTTCACAATCTACAGTCCACATAAAAGCAGATAGGTAACAGGTGATTGTATCCATAGGGTAAGGCTGGGATGATAACAGAGGGGAAGATTTTGAGACAGATTTAGTATGGGAAATTTTTTATTCTTCCACCTCGGCATATAGAATTCTTAACTATGCGTTTCATATGTGGAAGTTCTTGCCTTATCTCAATCCTATTGTTGTTGACAATGTCTCTAGTAGCTAAACATGTCTTAAAGTTGTGTAATTGCACAGATGCTTTGCCTAGGGTCCTGCTTCTGCTTCCATTTGAGGAGATATACCTGGGTACGATATCAGAAGTTTTTTCTGTTAAAATAATGCTTGAATTTTTGAATTCTGCTTTAGGAAAATAAGTTTTATTTGGCTCATCTGCTACTCAGGCCCACAAACGTTTTATTGCAAGAGGGAATTAGTTTCAGATCTCTCAGATCCTCTTATGTCTAAGAAACAACCACAGATGTCAGAAAGGGAACAATAACAAATAGTACCTTTTCCATTAAATGGACAGGATACAAAGTTAGGGTGGGTATGCTAACATGCCTCCTTCCTTCCCTCTTCCTTCCTATCTCAGTCTCTCAAAACCTGCCCCAACAACTGGTTCTGTTCATTCTCCTTTGGCAACAGGTTGAGATAGACTTATAGTGGGGTTAAAGGTGCTTCAGGAGGGATACATTTGTCAATGGATGCAAAAACCTCCTTTCAAGGGAGTTCCTTTCTGCCCTCTGAATGAAATAACATTTTTTTCCTCAGGTTCTTCAGCTTTGCTTACCCTAGCAGTTATAGAACCAGTGCCATTTTTCATGGGGCAAAAACTTCTATTCCAGAATGCTCCTTGTACCAAAGAAAGAGCCTTCTTTGAGACCGGTTTTAAATTTTCCTTGGTATTTCAGTATGAGGAAGTTCCAGTATTCAAGATATTGACCCTCCAGGTCTTCCAGATGTCAGGAGAACTTAACATGGGCTTCAACTCTTCTTACAAGTCTGGGATTCAAGATAAAGATGCAGAAATCCTGTTTGACCACTTCATACTGGATTGTCTTTCTATGATGTCTTAAAGATACTTCACAGCAAACATTTTTGATGCAGGAGAAGGTAGAGTTTTACCTGGGAACTTTCCTGAGCTTCTCAGTTTAGTCTTGGACTTCAGCTAAAGAGTTATTAAGAATTCTGGAGTTCATGGCATCCGTGATTCTCATGATCCCTCACACCAAGTTGTACATGTAAAGAATTCTGTGGTATCTTAAAAACACATGGACCCAACACTTGCATCCTTTAGATTTTCAGATACCTGTATTGGGCTTTGTATAAATGGACCTGTCCTGGTCGTGACTACAAATATAACCAATTACATGCCTCCCTTTTTTTCTCCTGAATCTCCAAGCCAATTTGTAACTACAGACACCTCAGATTTTCCCTGGAGAGCAGTTCCTATAAAGGAAAAATTGCAAGGCCTGTGGGATTCTTAATACAGACAAAAGCACATTATTTTCAAACAGTTGCCCAGCACCATAGTGATGTGATACATCAACAAGCTACATGGCACAAGGCCATACCTTCTATATAGGCTGGCTATGCTCACTAAGGAGTTAGCTCTTCAGCATTGCTTAACCCTTCAAGCATAGTACTTTCCATCAGAACAAAACATGGTGGCAGACAAACTGATAAGAATCAGGGCAGCCCCTCACAAATGAAATTTGACTGAGGGTTTTCCAGGTACTGATCCAGTTCTTAGGAACACCTTAAGGAGATTTGTTGGCAACCTTTCTGTTAGAGGGAGAAATACTAAAATATAAATGTCAGAACAACTGTGAAAATGGATGCATCAGATGACGTAAATGACATTTTTGTGTCTGTGCATCAGGGAAATAGTTACTTAGGAAATGTGAGACACTTTTAGTGGCAGGAGCGGCCCAAGATCAACTGGTGCCCTAGGCAAAAGGGCTCCACGGTGCCCTCTACCACACCACCCAGTGCCCCAATCCCAGTATACCTACATCAGATAAATACTGGAAAAGCGCCCCTGCTAGAACAGCGCCCTAGGCGGCCGCCTAGTTGGCCTATGCCTAAGGCCGGCTATGTTTAGTGGTTATAGTTTTATTCTATAGTGACACTACCTAAGGACTGATTCATTTATTGAAATAGATTTAATTACTTTCTTCTCTTGAAGATAAAGGCACCAGCGATGAGACCAACACTTGGTCTCAGGGTTAAGGCTATGAGATACAGTTACTCTGATACAGGGTTTGATTCCCCCAGTTTTCATCTGCCTATTGTGTGACCCTGAGCAAGTTAGCTAACCGCACATTACTTTCAGGTAATTCCTAAAAAGAAACTGTGTAATTAGTGAACGTACCTGTTTAACATATGGGTGTTATTAGAACACTACAAGATTCTGTTAAAATTCTGTCAATAGGAAATGCAGTTATTTTGTTTACATGTATCAGTTTTTACAGTATGCACTGTAAAATATAAACACATCAATATTCAGAAATCCTCCTTGACCACTTTATACTGGATTGTCTTTCTAGGATATATTATAGACACTCCACAGCAAATGATTTTGATCTAGGAGAAGGTAAGAGTTTTATCTGTGAACCTTCCTGAGCTCCTCAATTCAGTCTTGGACATCAGCCAGAGAGGTTCTCAGGATTCTGGAGTTCATGGCATCCATGATTTCCATGATTCCTTGTGCCAAGTGTACATACAAAAGTACAACTTGTAGGTATGTCACTATAGAATAAAACTGTAACTATCCAAGACGGGTATCTGAAAATCTAAAGGATGTATATGTTTTTTTACAATATGCACAAAATGGGTTTATGATTTCCATAATATGCGTAGGATGTGTGTATGATTTTCATAATAAGGACAAAAGGTACATATTTCGTAGCACAGCATTACAGCTGACACACTTTAAGCATTAGTTTAAAAGAGTGGCGTTATGTCATTGCTGCATGTCAAAATGTGTTAGTATTTTCAAGAACAGCTGGTTGATTACCTAGTTTGGTTACCTAATAAGGAAGTAACAACTGGAAGATGACATGAGTCCTTTACCAAATCATTAATAGTTTTACTTCCTAAGGGTAAATTAGATCACAGAAGACCTGAGAATTATAGGCCCATTTCCCTGATCAATGTAGATGGTAAAATTCTAGCTACAATATTAGCCAGTAGAACTTTAAAGTATCTGTAAAAATTGGTTCATGTTACTCAAATGGGCTTTGTTAAAAGTTGATCTGGGGAGCCCAGTTGGTGGCAGCTCAGGGAATTCATGTTGACTAAGATCAAGGAGGGTTGTGAGCATCAGGTATAAGTTTTTTTATATTTTAAAAAAATTGACTCATTGGAATGAAACTTTTTTGTTCAAGATATTAAAAGAGGTAGTTTGGGGCACCCAGTTTTGCCGCTGGAGTTTAGCTCTTTATTAGAACCCCACAATTCAACTATTTGTTCCCATATTGTTCATCCTAGCAATGGAAAGTTTGTCCTTGAATATTTACTTCATAGGTGTGATGGGGAATGATTCAGGTTTGTTGAGTGGAGGGAGTTTAAGATAAGTCACAATTTGCCAGAGAGAGAACTTGGCTTCAGTTTGAATAATGAAAGCATGCCATTCTTTATTGGTTTAAAAGATTTAATGTTTGGCGTGAAATACATAAGGAGGAGGAGAGCGAATTTTGTATTTTATGATTCTAAGATTTTTATCATTTGATGAGTCAGAGCCATCATGTAGCATGATATTTGGTCTCCTTATACATTTAGATGGGAATGAAATGGAGAAATTGAGATGTAAGTCAAGGGAAAGAGAAGGGGTCCAGTTTTCACAAGACAAATATGCATTATGTCTCAAGATGGGGGACAGGTTGAAATTTGTCCCTGCAGTATAGACAGCTACATGCACTGGATTCATCAATGGTTTAGGACTCCACAACAGTTCTTTCAAGCTCACAAGCAGGAGACAGCAAGTGCTAGAGATGTGGTGAGATGGATGCTGGTGATATACATATGATGAGGTATTGTACAGAGGTACGTCAGTGCTGGCAAGAGGTGATTTAAGAACGGGACAGTATATTTCAGAAGCAAACTATACATAATTTGTGAGTGTCTTTTAGGTTTAGATGTAGAAGAAAATAGTTGAAATTGGAATGAGAAGGCCATTATCCTGTTACTGGGTGGATGGGTCAGGAGTCGTATAGCCAAGGCCTGCAAGGGATGATTTAAATGGAGAAATGTGGAATAGGTTCTGTTAAGGTAAGGGCTTATTGCAAGGTACTAAGCATTCCAGAAGGCAGAAAGCAAAGATTTAAGGTGCAAATTCAGTGGGAATGGTTTGAGGGTTTTATCATATTCAAGGATGGGGTGTACCTAGTAGTTGTAAATAATTCTGGCTAAAGGATTTCTGTTTTTTCACTACCATTATTGGAATGGTTTGCCTTCTAGTAGTTATCTCATTACACAAATCAATGATGTTTGATTCTTTGTTGCTTTCTAATTTTGATGAAAGTAAATAAAATAAAATGTGTTATTACTACATGAGGAAACAAGTAATAAAAGTTATTTCATGAAATTTAAACTATAATAAACCAGGCCTCAAGTATGTGAGTTACTTAATGATCAATGATCAGGAAGTATGGGAAATAAAAGAATACTAACAAAATATTTCAAGCATATTAAGATGTTTCCTACACACTCCTTTAAATTTGGAGCAATAGATCATATTCATCTGGGTACTCGGGGGGGGGGGGGGGAGCATTTGATGAGAATCTTGAATTTTTAGAGTTAAAGTGATAAATCAGGACGAATGCCTGTCAGCTACCAGGGCTTAATGACAGTTTGTCCATTAGTTCTTTACTAATATTAAAATCTATGTATTGTTTTTAACATCTTGGATGTTGTGGATAACAGACTGACTTGGGTATATTTATGGATATATGTATACATATATATATTATTATATGCATACATGAATTATTTTAAAGTGCATGTACTTGGTTTTAATGGTTGAGTTTTCTTTAAGAACTTTTATATTGCACAGTGACTAGGGGAAACGAGGTCTTGTGTTATCAATTAACTTGTTAATTCCTGACCAATGAATTGCTTGGGAAGTGTTTAAAGAGTATTCCTTGCTGATGCTCTTTGTTTCATGTTCTGAAGAAGTGTTTTATGATGAAAGCATTTGAATAAAGTGGTGGTATGCTAAATACATTCCTATTTGGCATTCTGTGCTTGACTTGTGTTTTTGAGCTGCACCTTCCTTCTGGATTTATATGCCAAAGATGCTAATAGCTCAACATGGCATGAATGACTAATGTGTTTCCAGGTTGGGGAAATAGTTTTCAAAAGGCTGTTAGCTGTTAGGTTTACAACTGTAGTCCTGCTATGATTCATATATCTGACATTAATGAATTAATATGTATGTATATAGATGCATGAAGTGAATGCTACCACTCAAACATTCAACTCGGTAGGCATGTTTTTCTGCACTTCATGTCTATCTTGTTGTGTCTTTTGGCTTTTCCTGGTTAGGGGTCGCCACAGCGGAACTCTGGTCCGCTAATGATTGGCAGTAGATTTTTACATGCCGAGTTGCCAGCTCTGAAGCACAAACTTCAATGAAGGTACGCCCATTCACACATGTCTCCACACAGAAGACACTTTAGCTGAGAATCGAACAGGACAACGTCTTACTGTGAGGCGACAATGCTACCGCAGCACCACCACCGCAGTACTTCATGTCTATCTCACCGAGTTATTTCTCAATGCAAATCTAAGGATAAAATAATTAGATGGTTATCTGAAGTAGTTATCTGAAGCAGTTCAGGCTCTGATCTCATATGTATCAAATAAATGAATTAAAGGGATACATGTTGAGGAAGAAAAACTAAAATATAAGTGTCAGAACAACTATCACGATGGATTTCTCTATTTCAGAGTTATTTTTAGGTAAGTCAGACCAGAAAATATGTTTATATTCTGTGAGACTTAGGTATAGCAGCTGTATGTTGCACATTTAGATGGAGCTCATAATTCTGCCTTGTTATAAACATAGAAATATTATGGATCTTTGGTTATCTAGGAGAAGCAGTTAGAAACATGGACAATATGGCAATGTATTTTGTCCTTGATTTATTACAAGTTCTGAAATTAATGCAGTGTTTGTGCAATGAAAAATTATAGATGAAATCATGAGGAAGTGGTACAGAGTATGAAATTGTTAAACTGTAACAGTCTTTGCAGTTTCTAAATGGTAAATGCTTGATGGTGCTGTCAGTTTAAGAATATGAATTATAGTAAAAAATATATTCCAGAAGGTGCCATGTGAGCTGGCCAGTGCCTTGTCCGATGTACTTAAGTTAGTGTCTGTTGTCTGCCATTCTTTAAGATTTTCTTGCTCACAGGGTGTGGTGAGCTGTACATATTAGTCCAATATGGATAATTATTTGATCCAGTATGTCTGCAACTCTCAAGTTATATGGTACAGGGAGTGTGATATTACTTTTGATATTATAGATTGCACTTAGATCTACCATATCAGGACTATTACATATGAAAAAAATATCTGGTGTATCGAGTGCATCAGAAAACCTGTGAATTTCTTTGGTTGATCAAACTGAGATGATGAAAAAAGAAATAACTGACTTCTAAGTTTGTTGTCATTAAATGAATGAGTCAGTATCAGCTAGGAGTTTTACAATATGGTGAAGATGCCAGCAGCAGTGAACTCTGAGACTCATCTACCATTATAAACAATCCAGAGATAGCAGACATTATTATTCCTTATTGTTATAGATATGTAGATATGGACCACTTGGCAAGAATATACACACAGCAATCCAGCCAAACAACATTAACAATAACCTTGGACATAAATCCTTTCCCATGAGAAAAGCAAACTGCTGATCAGGTAAATGGGGCTTCCTGACACATTAATTAAACATATCATCATATTAGACTTTCTCCATGTGATTTTAAACTCTGTTGAACATGTGCATAAGTATCCTGAAGCCTATCAATTAGTTTAAGTACTTATTACCATTAAAGGGATGTAGTTATTATTTTATGACAGCAATTATTCATTATTTACCATATGAAGGGCTAAGTGGGCAGAATTAGCCAGACATCTTGAAATGTTATAAATTTTATTAAGTATAGAGTATACCCATGTTGAAATCTATGTTTCTTGCTATTTATTACTGTTAAGAAATGAAAACAAATGTTTGTAAAGTGCTATCTGAGTAAAACTTGTATAAACTATATAATGCAGTTGTCATTTTTTACTAAAGGAAGTTGATATTTAAGACAAGAGAAACATGTAGGAATACACCAAAAGTGCTGGGTAGTATATTTTGACATCAAAAAGGACAACTATACCACAGGTGGCAGAATCCCAACATATTACAAGAAATATGGCAATTAGTTGCTCCTTCTCAGATTTGATCTGATATCATGGTAATTGTTCATGAGATCCTTATGACATGAAACGAAGGGTGTTGATAATACCTATAAAATAATTAACTGGTATTTTTATTGGAAGGGGATAACTAAAGATGTCAAATAAATGGATCAGTCCTGTCTGTCTTCTAGAAATTAGCCCCAGTAGATAAAATGTGTCACTGTGCCACATTACTTCCCTCAACGCTCCATTCTCTATGATAAGTCATTACATACATCTGGAAAGTGACATCAATAATTTTTTTTATTTTTTTTTGGGTCTCCTTACATCATCCTTACAGCATTGCTACCCACTGCCTCATGTCCATGCTAAGTCTACCAGTTACTCTACCCCCAGTCCTACTCTGTTAATCTGTTAGGGCCAGTTGTGTAACCTAATGGTGTCTTGGGTGTCTCAGCTGACCATATTACATTTGGGGGATTTTTTTAGTTATGTTGTACCTACTATTTCCCACCCCAATGCAGTTTTTGTGGTGTGTTCGAGGAGTAGGTGTGCAATGAGAGCATGAGGCGTATCACCCCACCTCCACGGCAGCTCAGCCATGCCTACCACCATTCCCATCCTTAACAATGCCCCTTTTTTTGCAAAATCCCCAGCCTCCAACTGGGATTATAGCTTTGAATGCCAATATAACCCCACTCCTGCCCCCTGGGATGGACACGCCAACCCTCCCCTGCCACTCCTTTGGTTATCTGAGCCATGAATCAAATCCTGGTGGACTGGGCTGTAGTCAGGGCTATATCCCTCTGTGCCACTGGAGTGGTGAATACATCTTTATCTGAGTGATTATCTGCCAATTTCCAGAAATAATTCCAGTAATGATAATTTAAGCAAAACATATTGCTCAGAAAATAATAAAATTCTTTTACTGTGTTGGCAGTCCACAAACAATTTTAACTGAGCAAACATTAGATATCACTGTATGACTGTTAAATAAATTATATAGCATCTTAAGAATCAAAGCAGTAACTAAGTCTCCCTATCTTCTCTGAAATCTTCACTGAAATGATGGACTCATATTAAACCTGATGTGAAAATTTACACAGAGAATGTTAAGGATGGGTGATCAATGAGACATCCTTCAGTGATTGGGCATCCCCAGAGATAGCAGTAATATGTAAAATGAATTTACATTTGTGTCAGTTTTACTTTTTGATGGCTATGTTCTTATTCTCATTTTGATGAACATTTTATGTTCAGAAGAGACACGGTGAATGAGCAGTTAGAGAAAACAAATACTCTTCAAGTTCTGAGTTAAAGTGATGATAGTAACAAATAGCATTGTATCCTGAAATTCAAAAATGCATGGTTTTTCAAACATATGAATGAGTGCGAGTCACATGAATATTTTTTGGTTTACATGAATATTTTTTGGTTTACATGACTAGCTTTTGGTTTACATGAATAGCTATTGGTTTACATGGGGTGTCTACTTCTTTTTCAGTGTTTGACAGATAGCCCTGCCACCTGCATTACCAAACACTGATGACACTGTAATCCACAGCCCAGACTGGATAGCTCATGTGCATTATATCCATGAAATGTGCCACATATTACAGTAAGCAAGATTGGGGCAAAACAAAGTAAGTGTAGATTTCGTGTACAGGAAAATTGATTTTTGGGAACTCATATAGGGAAGTAAAAAAAATCTAACTAGTTCAAGATATGGTGCTAACTGTTCTCCAAACCCTGCTACTGAGGATTAATGACAAGTGAGGGATTTCTTGGGATTAGTAGGATATTACTGTAGATTTATCTCAAATTCTGTAGCAATTATACATCCCTTTAATGCAACTAAAAATGATGGAGTCAGATAAAATGGGATGTCAGGAAGCATTTGATCATATGAAACAGTACTCATGACATACTAATTGTCTGAGTGTACCAGATACTTCTGAATTTTTTTATGCAGCCTGCTGACATGGTGCTTTTGTCTGCCCCCCAGATTTGTTATTTTCCCATCTCCATTTGCTGGCCATGTATAATTATCTGTAGATAAATGAAGGCATCCTGAACAGTTATAGTAGACATTGGTTAGGTAATGAACTATAAAACTACATTTTTCAGTTTGAATCTCTTCAGCTCTGACTTTCATAGTGTGTGATTGTGATTCTGCACAAGCCACTTACGTTACTTGTGTTTTTGAGTCTTTCTTCATAGGTTCATAGGTAGGTACTAGGCTATCGGCCCAAGGGCTTAAGTAAGCCTAGCCAACAAAGTTCCCTGGCTTACGCCAACCCAAGAAAGTTAATTTCCTGTGCCCCTCTCGAGCAGAGCCACAGAAGTGATCCCCAGGGTGTATTTCCTATTTCTCATCCACTCTTCAAGATTTTTCTTGAAGAGTGTTAATGAGGAACTTTGCTTGGCATAGATGGGTAGCCTGTTCCAGAGTATGGGAAGTCTCTGGGACAGGAATTTATCCCTCCAGCATGTCCTGTTTATTGTGGTGACAAGATTTAGGTCCCTAGAGCATGTAGCTCAGAGGGATTGGGATTTCTTTAGGTGTAGCATGTCCAACAGCTCTGGGTTTGACATAGCTTTATATGTTAGTCAGAGATCACCTCAGAGGGGGCGTGGCTAGGATGCTGAACTGATAGCTGCACTTCATTTCAGCTCTCTTACCTCAATACAATTCCTGACAGGAATTTTACAAAATAATATTTAATTTGAAGAAATTTTTATTACTAACTTATTTCTAATAACTCTGAGCATCTATAAGAAAAATTTTATTGTCAGAACTTGAATAATTCCTGTCAAATTAATTACTGGAAAATCAGCACCAATATCAGCTTTACAGCATGAGTCATCTAAGGAATACAGCACAAGACTCTTCTCTCAAAAAAGACCTGCAGTCTCTCATTACAAATATACAGGAACTTACAATAAAAATCGACAAGATGGACAATAAAATAGATACTTTTAAAGAAAAGTGCTCACAACAACTGGAACAGCTTCAAGAAATGTTTACACAGCAGAAAGGACAGATATCACTTATTGAACAGTCATTAAGTGACATTGACACTAGAGTCCAAATAGAAGAACAACAAACTGAATTCTTACTTCAACAGAATACATATTTACTAGAAAAGCTTGATGATATGGAAAACCGAACAAGAAGAAATAATATTAGAATATATGGTCTACCAGAAAAATCTGAAGGGGACAATATGATAAACTTTCTTACCACCTGGATACCAGATGTAACAAAAATACCTGAAGCTCTTTCATATGGTATAGAACGGGCGATAGATCACTAGCAGCTTCTGGAAATGCTTCTTCTCCGGTAAGAACAAGCCGAGATCTATAATTGTGAGACTTTTTCTACACAAGATAAAGATCTTATATTAAGAAATGCTTGGGCAAATTCTCCCATCAAATACAATGATTCATTAATAAGATTTGACAATGATTATTCTACAAAGGTGGTTTCAAAAGAAAAGAATTTCTACCAATAAAAAACCTTGAAGAAAAAGCAACTGAAAGTCCATCTTTTATTTCCAGCAAGACTGAAAGTTTTTCTACCAAATGGAATAAAAATCTTTGAAACAGTAGATTCAGCAATAAAATACCTTACCAACAACAACATCCTAACACATGAAGAATCTATGGACTGGACAATAAGTACAATCAAGAGAAATGCTGAAGTAAATAACTGGAAAACTGTTGAGCAAAAGAAAAAAACTAAAGGACAAATAATCTTACATATGTTATATTCTGTAAAAATCTAAATAATAATACTAACAACAAAAGAAAAGTTCTTACTGTCTTCAAGTTACACCAAAACAGGTACTGTTTTCAATTATATTTTAAATGTCAAAATTAGCATAAATGTAAATACATTTATCTCAAATCACATCAATATACTAAGCATAATTTAAACATTACTCTATTTTTCATTATTATCCATCTGTTATTTTCATATTCTTAATCAGAGTAATCAATGCATAATAATGTTCCCAAATAGTTTATTTATTTATTTATTTATTTATTTATTTATTTTCTCTCTTTGTGTTTTGTTGTTTTTATTTTTCTCTTCTTTTTATTAAATCTTCATTAACTTATAATACTTTAATCAGTATATGGTTATATTGCTTAATAGGTATAGTAATGGCTGCTATATAACTTATTATCAGTTACATCCCTGATAGTACTACTTTTATAAGTTAAAAGTGTCCCTGTTTGGATAAACGCTAATGCTGGGCAGAAATGTGTTGCTTTTGAAATGAAGTATTTCAGTTAGGATGTATCATAAGACTACTTTAAATAATCTTAAAAGATGTTCTGCCTTTGACCCATATGCACATACTGATATAGTCCAGTGAAAAAATATGTTTTAAGTGATATTTTGAGGCTATAAGTCATGTGTGTTGTGGCTCCAGACATCCGGAGTTGAAAGATGCTTGTGACTAGCTTAGATATCCTGTTGTCTTTTCTTTTGTAGAGAAATAAGGCATAGCATGTTTAAAATGCAAAGTTTGACAGTTGTGAACACTACTCCACAAACTAGAGTGCTCACGTGCACACTACATGAGTTTGTCACCAAATAAGAGGAGGGAAAAGAAAAAAGAAAAAACACATACCTTTTCCTGCTTGGTTCTCGAGACAATTTAACAGCCACAAACATCACTAGAAACTTGAGTTACTTATTGCATTTACTTGTGTACGCCATCCCCTGACTCTTTCTAATTGACGTCTAGTCAGAAAATAAGCTAGGTTCACATTTAAAGATACAGAAACCTAAATTCCTTCTAAGGAAACATAAATAATATAAAAGGTTCATATAAATATACACAGATATTTATTTTTGAAGCACTTTCAGTTTATGGCTACTGATGTCTTCTAGCACCTTGATAGATAAGGACATATATCTGCTTGTCTTTCTATCAGTTTAGATTTCCAGACATTTTAGCTATCCCTTACTATGTTTTATACAGCAGAGTTTAAAAAGCAGAAATTAATCATCAGCAAATAAAATCACTGCTGTTTTACAAATTCTCTAAAGAAACTAGTAAATGTCAAGCAACTGACAGGTTTGTTTTGGGGAGGGTTGCCATTTCCCACGCTGGTGCTCCTGCAGAATACTACTGATGTCCTGCTGCCAAGGTATGCCCTCGGGTGGGCAGGTGGGATGCAACAAGAAGGTTGGATGTGCATTTGGCAAATCAAACATTTAGATGGCGGTATGGTATACTAGATGGAGAAAGTGGAAGCAATGATTGTATAGGCAACTATAATGAGTAACATAACAACAGTGGATTTGACCCGCTGTGTCAATTATACAATGTTTATATCCCATGTGGCTTTGGGCTTTGTCAAAGCATCTGTGTTCTACACACATATTGTGTTGGATCTGATTTGAGTGGAAGGGGGAGAGGCTTAGCCCACACCCTAATTTGTTACTGGGTTGCCATGCATTATGGGCATGCATTGTGGCAGGTACTCAACGGGCTATCCATCCTTAGATGGCTCATGCTGTTCCCGTTTGCTCATCTGAATGGTGACTGCGGCTGTGCTCTTCTTGTTATGTTGCCTGGCTGTGGCTTCACCCTTCTTATAATATTGCCTGGCTTTTTACATTATCAAGAATGACACAATACTAGTGTATGCGGGTATATCATGTTACTGTTAGTGTGGACAAGGATGCTTGACAATGCAACTATGATTCTTGGTCCTTTCTGCAGACGGGTGTGTTGTCTGGCAGTTGAGAGCCTGGTTGTTCCTGATCAGCGGACCTGTATTTTTGTGTTTCAATGTGACTGCATGAAAGGATGCCAGTATTGGTCTGCAAGTTTGGTGGGCAGTAGATTCGTTGGGGATTGATTTGAGGAGACACTTGTATTATGGCTGGGGCACTTGACATTTGATAAATGTATCCTCTCAATGATGCGTTCTGTCTGGTCATTGGCTGTAAAACAGCTTTTCTGAGAAATATTGTTGTGGTGCCAGTTAATGATTTGGATTAAATGTTTCTATATACAGTCGTGAAGCAATTGCCAGGATAAAATGGTACTCTTGCAGTGCATGGATCATCGTGGCTGTCCTCCGATGTTGGAGGAAAAACAAGCTTCTTGGACACCTTTTGACGTGGTAAAGGTGTTACCCCATGGTTTGAATACGTTTTGTCTCTTTGCTGCAAAATGGGTTGGGAATTTTGGCCTGTAATATTTTCGTACATGGTGGTTTGAATCTTGGCAGCTTCCATTGTTTTGATGTGTTCTCCAGTATACTTTTGTTCAGTCATAGGTTTGAATTACTGGTGTTGAGTAGGTCAGGATTGTATCTCCAGCACTTGTTGTCAGCAGATAGACTCACTGGTTGGGTGTCAGTCTAAGCTGTGGGAGTTGATGTGATATACATAGATGTTTGCTTTGAGGGTGTGGTCAAGTGGCTGCAGTTTTACCTCTGTACTGTGTCAGTTTTCATTGTGCAGGGTCCCTCTGAGGGTTGATGGAAGTGTTGGCAACAAGACACTCAATCAGGTAACAACATTATGAGTGGTCTCTTAGATAAGGGAGCTGTCTAAATTGTGATCTTGTTGTCTCCAGCCATGGGAATTGTCATTGAAAAGCTGAAAAATGCAATCAGAGGAACATATTTAATGTCTACTAAAGAAATATTAATATACTTATACATTGTATCGCATTTCAGTTTATGTTAAACATGAAATATGATGTGGTTTCAGAACTATTCATGTTTTTATTCCAATATGACTTTGCAAATATTAATTTAAACACTGGTTTCGGACTTGAGTAGTCTAAAACAATTGCACAACAATGGTACTGTATTATACAGTAATGTCAGTAAATAGTTTTCAACAGATGTATGAAATATACAGTTATAGATTTTAACATGATGTTTATTAATACCCTAAATTATTTTGAAATGATACTACCTTAATCTAAATATTTGTACCTTTTTGAAACCTGCTTAGAAGTAAGTATTATTGAATTACAATAAGATGAGTAAAGAATATATGTATATATTTTAGCTGATTAGATTATCTTAATATATTATTCAATTATCTTTATTTAAAACTAAGAGGATAAGAGAAACTGATCCAAATATTATTTGTGAGGGTAGAAAGTTTGTTTGGTTAGATTCACTAACCAAACGAAGAGGTATATTACCTCATAGCAATAGGGAATGGTTTTAAGGTTAAGAATTACAAGTTTGGAAGTTCTTTGTTTTTTTTATTCTATCACTTTGGTGTCACTCAGAAACATGCAAAAATCATACAAGAAAAACTTTTTGAATTCTGTATCCAAGATGGAACTAAGAATAAACAATATTTACATAAACTCACACATAAAACAAACTCAAAACTAGGAAATGAAATGTTTATCCATAAATGTTAATGGTCTAAATAATAGTAATAAAAGGAGAAGCCTATTCAAGTACATAAACTTACATAAACCACAAATAGTCTTTTACAAGAGACACACTTATTAGATAGAGATATAAACAACTTAAATATTAATAATTACACAGTACTAATAAACTCTCAATACAAAACAAAAAAGAGGAGTAGCTATACTACTGCAACTCAACTATAACACCTAAAATAATTACTACTCATCAAGATACATCAGGTATGTTTTGTCTAGTTTCAATAGAGTTAAATAAGAGAATCTATACGTTAGTAAATCTATATTGGATCCCAGGACTAGGATTAAAAACAGTTAAACAGCATTTTGAAGAGATAATTCATTTAACTAAGGGTAGCCTGATATTGGCAGGAGACTTCAACTGTATAATGAATGAAAAGATACAGATTCTAAATCCAAAAGAAGAAAACAACCCATCTCTAAAGCACTATCAAAATTTATAGATACATTGTATTTAAAAGATATAAATGAATTTGCAGAACCAGACTCACTAATCTTCACATTTTATTCTCATAGATATAAAACTAACTCTAGAATTGATAGAATATATGTTGCCAATGACCTAATAACAAAAATTGACAAAGTCAAAATCATAAATTGTCCTTTATCTGATCATAATGCCATAGTCTTTGAGATAGAGCTTACACCATTTTATTCAAATCCCATTACTAGGATACCTTCCTATATCACAAAATTGAGAGATTTCAAAGAATTTTATGAAGAAACAATCAAAACTTTCTAGAAATAAATTACACAGAAGATATTTCAGAAATATATGTCTGGGATTCATTAAAAGCAGTTACATATGGGAAGATATTATCCTGGTACATAAATAAAAGGAAGTTATGGAATAAAGATATGCTAGACTTACAAAACAAAGCAGATAAATTGAAACTGGAAATACAAAAGGGTAATGCTACTCAAGTTCAAGAACTTACACAAATCAATAAGAAGTATACAGAATTGCTACACCATAAGATTATGATTAACTTAGAAAAGATAAAAATAAACTCATACTCTACTAATTCAGCACACCTGAGATACTTAACTAATAGAACAAAAAAAAATAATTAAATCTAAGCAAATAAAAGAAATATTTATTCCCAATACTAACAAAAGAGTTACGGAACTAAATGATATTTTAGAAGCATTCAGACTCAATTTAACATTGATAATTCCATAAATACTCAAGATACACCTACTAAGGATATAAAAAAATACTTAGAAAACAATATTCATATTAAATTAACACAAGAACAAATAGACATTATAAACAAACCAATCAATATGACAGAATTAAAATCACAAATTAAAAGCTCAAGACAAATAAAGCACCTGGCCCAGACAATATGCTACCAGAAATGTATAAATTAATACCCAATCAAGCCATATCTTTATTATTAAAAGTATATGATATAGCCAATAAAGATTTGAATATACCATCCTCTTGGAAATATTCATTGATATCCCCAATTATCAAACCAGATAAAGATGAGAAACAGTGTTCCTCATATAGGCCAATATCATTACTCAATATAGACTACAAGATGTTTATGGCTATATACGCAGATAGGATCAAACACTTTCTTCCTTTCTTAATTCACAAAGATCAAACAGGTTTTATTAAAGGAAGAAATATTTCAGATAATATTAAAAGAATACTAACATTAATAGATTATAGCAAACATAAAGTCCTAAATTTAAATGTAATCTCATTAGATATTAATAAAGCTTTTGATTCGTTAACTGGAACTTTCTTTCACTAGTTTTAAAAGAATATAACTTTCCTTCTAATTTTAATAATCTTATCCAAATACTATATGAAAAATCTACTGCATATGTTAAACTGGGATCATATAGATCAGGCCCTATAACAATAAAAAGGGAACTAAACAAGGTTGCCCTTTATCACCATTGTTATTTGCATTACTCATAGAACCCTTTGCAAATCAAATCAGATCAAACAATAACATAAAGGGCATTTGTATTAATAAAATGTTAAACCTTAAAATCCAACTCTTTGCTGATGACATACTATTAACTCTCTCAGATGCAAATGAGTCTTTGAATGCTCTATTTAACTCCATGAATAAATTTCAAAATATTTCAGGCTTAAAATTTAATGAAAACAAAACTAAAATTATGCCCTGTAATTGTAAAAAAAAAAATAATATAAACAAAAGATTTTCCAAATATATAGTAACAGAAAGTAAATTATTATATCTGGGAATAAATCTACTCAATGAATTAACAGATTCTCTAATATTTAACTATAATAAAATACTAGACAAAATAGAACAAACAATTGGTTACTGGAATAAATATATCTTTTCAACAGCAGACAGATTATATCTTATTAAAATAAGCATATTTCCCAAAATATTATACTTAATACAAAATTTTTCATTGCCACCTCCCAAATATATTATTCAAAGATACAATAAACTAATTTTAAATTTTCTATGGTTTCCAAATAAACCCCGTATAGCCTTAAATAAACATTTGCCAGATTGGGAAGATGGTGGAATTAATTTACCGAATATTGATTTATATATTACCTCATCTGTTATTAAAAACATAACACTATGGTTAAATAATTCATACACACCTATATGGAAACAAGCCCATGAGCAGATTTACATAGAAATCAATTATAATCACATACAAGACAACTTAACAGTAATACCATCACCCCTTATATGGATGTTAAAAGATTATTTTTTAGGGAAAAGGAATAATATTAATAAATTGCCATCAAACTATGTAAGTTCTACACTTTCAGTGTTCAGAACATATATAAACAAAATACCAAATATTAATTCTTGGATTTTTCTTATTTTCCTATAGCTTTTACACCAAATATTCTAGATACATTCCAAATATCTAAAATAAATATACTTAAAGAAGAAACATTACTCTTTTGGCATCAACTTATAGAGAAAGGGAAAATTCTAACAAAAGAACAGATAATTTATAATTATAATATAAATAAAGACAATTGGCTGTTTTACAAAATCTAAGGCATTTTCTTATAAATAAAATAGAACAAATGCAACCTTCAGTTAGACATGAAGCTCCAAAACTCATTGAATACCTTATTCTTATCACAAAACAGCCTTATCAGGGTACAGGTTATTTGTCTAATATCTATAAAATTGTTAAAAAACAAAAACTATCATGAAAAATCATACTGGGATTATTATACTTTAATAAACAACCATCCTCCAGTTGAAGAAGAAAAAGTAATATTCTAAAATCTTCCAAATTTTCTACATTATCAAAATACTGGCAATTATTCACTTGGAGATATCTACACAGAAGTTTCTATACACCACATAGGTTAGCCAAAATGTATTCTATTGAAGATCAATGTTGGAGATGCCATACCAAGATAAAAGCAGATTGGCAGCATGTTTTTATGAATGTATATGTCTCAATATGTACTGAAATCCATTAATTATTTTTTTTCAGACTGTTTATAATGATAATTTTCAATTAACAAAGTCTTTAATTTTATTCAACTCTCCTATTCCAAACTGTGTACCAAAAAAGACACTAAAATCCTATGGTCACTATTGGCAATTTCACGTAAAATCTTAACTATACACTGGAAAAATGAGGCTTCGCCTACGTTCAAGGAATTTGAGACTTTAACAACAACAGTTGCTCACATGGAAATATTAACAGTGAAGAACAGAACTAAAAGATCTACTTCTTACTATTACTCTTGGATGAAAGTACTGGAAATACTTGAAAATATCGAAGAAGATATATCATCTTATGTTTCTAACTTTATATAATATAGAATTTCAATGTTATTTGCATAGACACCAATGTAAATAGTTATATAATGGTTTGAAGTTAGTAATGTTTTAGAATTGTAAATATGTTATTTATCTTTATTTCATGTAATGTTTAAGACATCTTATTTGAAATAATAAAAAAAAATATTTAGTGAGAGATCACCTCAGAGTAGGCGATATGCTACAGTGTAAAGCTGGAGTTTTTTGAGATGATCAGTGTAGGGCATCTATTTGAGGCCAGTCATTTTCTTTGTGAGGTACCTCTGTGGCCTTTCCACCTGTTGCAGATGTCTTGTGAGGTACATTCCAAAAGGGGTGTTGTACTCTATAATGTGTCTAATGAGTGTCGAGTAGAGGGGAACAATGACCTCTTTTTTCCTGCTGGATGAAAACCATTTTGTGATGAGGTTTGCCAAATAGCAGGATTTCCTGAATACTGTGGCAATGTGATTATCAAAGGAGAGACTATTGTCCACCTGGGTCCCAAGGTTTCTTATCACACATTCAGTGTTAAGAAGACTGCTGCCTATGTGGTAGTTCATGGGTACAGAGTTTTTACCAAAGGGGATAACAATGCACTTTTTGGCATTGAGCTTGAGGCCATGGCGCTGACACCAGGCATCTGTCTCAGTGAAGCCCCTCTTTAGGATGTCCACATTATTTGGGGACTCAACTATAGCTCCTAGTTTGCAGTAATCTGAACCGTTAATAAAGGCCTTCTGTGTTAGCCTGTACTTCAGAGAAGTAGATACCAAACAGGAGAGGTCCCAGGACTGAAACATGTGGTACTCCACTTTTCACTAGTTTGAAGTCAGATTTGGAGTCTGCAATGTTTACAGTGTGGGTTCTGTCAGTGAGCCAGTTGGCAACCCATCTTGTGACATAGGGATTTATACCTTGTTTAGTGAGTTTAGCTATAATTACAGAATGGGGGATGGTGTCGAAAGCCTTGGAGAGGTCAAGATAGGCTGTGTGAACCACCTTACCCTTGTCTATGGCTTTGGTGAATGCCTCAAAGAAGTCGACCAGGTTCAGGAGGCAAGATCTGCCATTCACAAACCCGAACTGGGTGGGGTCCAGAGTTTGGAGATTGCCAATATCTTTGTTTATGAATTCCATGATGATACGTTCCATGCCTTGCAGACCAGGCTCGTCAGGCTAATAGGGTGATAGTTCCCAGGATCAGTGGTGACTCCCCCTTTGTGGAGTGGGATAACTGTTGCTGTGTGCCATTCAGTGAGCACAAAGTCTGACGTGATGCTATGATTGAACAGGGTGCTTAGGTGGGGAGCCAGTTCGTTCTGAAGTTCGTGTACAACGCAGCCTGGGATGTTGTCCGGTCCCATGGATGCTGTGTTTTTGGCTTTAGAGAGTGCTTTTACCTGTGCAGTTGTGATTACAGGGACTTTGCATTCTTCCTGTATAGATATGGGCCCTTTAGGGGGTGAGAGGGGGGTAAAGTTAGCACTGAACCTATCTGCCAGGATGTTGGCAATATCAGTTGGGTCTGTATATTTAGTGCCATTGTGCTGTAACTCAGAGCAGATCCGAGTGCTGCCATTGAGATTCTTGACATGCTATAGAATGCTTTGTGGTTGTCTTTAGAATCAGTGGCGATTTTGTTTTCATAACTAGCTTTGGAGGATTTTATCAGGGATCGCAGCTTCTTACTGAGGCTGACCAGGGAGCTCCTCCACTCATGGGATTTTATTCGCTTTTGCAACAGTTTCTTCCTTCTGTTGTACAGTTTGTTTATGGCAGGGGACCACCAGATTGGCTTCCTTTTTTTGGAGTATAGTGTCTTGGTTCTGTTTGGGATAGCATGAGCCATGCACTCGTGTAAGGGCTTAGAGTGCATTTGTGTAGGATTCAGCAGTTGTAACTGTATTGTCCATCTGCATGGGTGTCAAGAAGTTCACCACTTCTGTCTTAAGAAGCATGAAGTTGGCTTTGGAGAAATTTTTTACCGTGGTTTCCTTAATGGGGGGTGGGGGCGGGATGTGGATATCAAGGGTGATTAGCTTATGGTCAGATCTGACCAACAAGGAGTTGACTTCAGGTGTGGAACACCGGTCACTCATGTTGGTAATAACTAGGTCTAGGATATTGTTGCCCCTGGTGGTGGTGTGGATAAGTTGATCCAGGGCACTGGAATTTATGAATTCCAGAAAGCGCTGAGTGAAGGAGTTGGTACATGAGCGGTTTTCTCAGTTAATGGTGGGGTAGTTGAAATCACCCAATATTAGGGTGTTTGGTTGAACCCTAATATTTTCCAGTATATCAAGAAAAGAGGAGTGGGAATCCTGGGGCATAGTGGGGGATCTGTAGCAAGCTACAATTTGGATTGCAGTTCTGCCCAGAGTTAGTTGCACTTGGATAACCTTGGTTGCATTATGCCGAGCAAATAGTCTGGAGGTGTGGATATCCTTAATGAATATGGGCACACCTCCACCTTTGGTGTTCCGGTCCAGGTTATATGGCCGAAAAATGTGGCATGAGTTATAGCATGGTAATGCAGGGGTGCTCTCTGGAGCCTTGAAACAGGTCTCAGTCTCTGCACAGACATCGATGTTTTCCATTTTAAGGAGTGCCTCGATTGAGTGCATTTTGAGATTTAGACTTCTAGCATTGAGTAGCATTTCCCTCGTTTTTTTCTTGCCTGTTCCTGTTATGGTGGTGAATTTGTCATTTGAACCTGGTCCTAAAAAAGGCACTATAGGAGTGGCAAGAGTCTTTTCCAGTATCCGGAATCCCAGGGGTGACAGGTGCAGGCCATCTCTGGCAATGTATCATGGTCTGTCGACCATGTCGTCCCAGGCAGACAGATACTGGATCCCCTTAGAATGACCCCAGAAGCTTAGCCAATTGTTGAAGTCAATCATTTTGTCCTTGTACTGCGGTATCATTCAGGGCGATGGCAGAATACTACTCAGGGCTAGGGTCATACCTGCCTGGGCTACAAGATCAGAGAGTTCTTCTATGTCTCTTTTCATGTGGTCCAGGGAGGTATGTCTCAGGTCGTTCACACCAACGTGGACAATCACAGAGTCATATTTGTAATTGTTGTGGAGTGACCTGAGTGCGTGGGTTATGTGGCAGATCCTGGCAGTGCTGGCACCCGACAGGCAGCTGACAGTGACCTTCTCCTTGTTTAGCTTGGTGAGTGGGACATCAGTGTGCCTGACTATAGTCACCTATGACTAGTGTGGTGGGTACGTTTTGCTTTATGGGCTGTGGTTGAGTGGCACACTCAGTCTGTGGGCTATGTGTCATTTGGGTTGTGTTGGTGGTGGGAGGTTGCTTGCGTTTCTGCTTTGGAGGTCTCTATTGCTTGAGCAGATTATTATTGAGAGCCTCCACGAATGTTTTTATGTTTCTATGTGTGGAATTTGGTGTAGGTTTAGTGGGACTATGTGATGAGTGTGGTTTGGTGCAAGTGTTTACCTTCTCCTCTTGACTATCAAGTTCAGTCTTCGTTGGAGAGAGCTTTACCTCCATTTTGGCTAGATAAGTGCATCTCTCACAGGTTGTGGTATTGGGTGGTAGGTGGAGAGGGCTGTCTGTGTACATGAGGCAATTGCTACATTGCCCAAGGTGCCCAGATTCATCAGATAGACAGGAGAGAACACTGGGAGCTGACCCTTGGACATGCCTGAATAAAAAAAATATTTTCCTCTAGACAAGTGAGGAAAGTGAGTACAAGAGCTGTTTTTCTCTAAGCAAGTGAGGAAAGTAAGTACCAAAACTGTTTTCCTATAGGTAATGAAGAACGGTGAGTGCTGTAGTAATTTGTAGTTTATTTGGTGCTTACAACAAGTTCTGAACAAGTGCTGAACATGGATAAGCAAATTCAAGTGCTAAAACTAAGAATCTGTATCTGGATCTTGTTGTAGATAGGCTACCTAGTGCTTACCACTCCCACAGATAAGCTAGAAGGCTTCCCTCCAACACAGAAAGCTTGGGGGGGGGGCTCAGAAGCTTACAAACAGTCCTGGATACAGTAAATCTGTATCTGGGCTGAACTAGTTACAGGGAAGGTGGGAAGCAAGTGCAAATGCCGGCTTTTAAACCAGAGAGGTGAAAGAGATGGAAAAACTGCCCAAATGGCCAATAAACTACAATTTCTGGGCCAGAAACCACTCTTGTGGTAGATAGGCTACCTAGTGCTTACCACTCCCATTGATAAGCTAGAAGGCTTCCCTGCAACACAGAAAGGCCAGGGGCACAGATGCTTACAAACAGTCCTTTTTTTTTTAGTTAAGTGGGTTGGCTTTCTCAAAGTTCTCTCTGTATTAGAAAGAATGAGCTAATGACAGTAGCAAAAACACTTTAAATGCAGTACAAGCTGGCACACTTGAGTGTGTAGCAATATTAAGGCAAATACAGTTTAAATAAATGCAGATAAGTTAAAAATGACAAAAGTTTGTGAAAAATCAAATAAGAGCACTTGAACACTTAAAAACACACAGAACAGCAAATTAAAGTAGGTGACAGTTATGTAAGAGCAGCTCAAGAAACTATAAGTATTTTTTTTTTTTTTGTGGAGAGGGAGGGAACAGAGCAGATTAAGATACTATAGGGGATGTCCTTCCCAAGTGCTCTCTCTGCACACAGCAGAGGAGATGGGACTGGTAGGAGTGTCTGAAATCAAAATATGATCTCACTGTACTCAGTTGAGTGAGCAAATGAGATGGGCCCAGTAGGAGTGTCCAAAAACAGATTTACAGCAGGGATGGGTAATTCCAAAGCCACACCAAGATTAATACCACAACAAGAACAGGAAGGGTGGGGTGGGAGACTAACTGAAGCTAGAGACAGGGAGTATTATCTCCCTGTATTATATTATATATAACAATTATCTACAAATGTTTAATCTTAAATAAGTGCAGAGAAAAGTATACTTAAATCAGCTTTTGTCAGTTGATTTATGCAGGTCAATCTCAGCAGCCAACCACTTGGAAGATGAGCAGAATGATTAAAAAATGTGACCAGCAAAGATTATAATGTAAGCAGAACCCCCCAGGCTAAGTTAACACAGAATTTCAAAAGTAGTCTCACAACTTTCAATGTATCCAGATGGCTACACTTTTTCACACTTCAGGCAACTAACTGCAGCTAGAGACAGGGAGTATTATCTCTCTGTATTATATTATATTTTCTGATCCAGTTGGATTATCTAACTACCAAAATATTTAAATGAAGTAAAAAATATGTCCGTCATTAAATGCATAGCCTATATTAATTGCTAGATAATGACATTCACAGGAACTCACTCCTTGAAGGCTACGGCCGAGACGTCAGAGAGTGAGAGAATAAATTTGTTCGAAAGTTGTGGATTTTGCTGTTGTTTTAATTCACAGGAACTCAGCCCACCTTTACCTCAGAATAATCAAATCTGAGTATTATTATTATTACTTATTTCAGTCTTTATCTGCCTAACTATTTTAGGAGCTATCAAAATATTCAGCACATTGTTGGATCGCTGCACTTTTAAGAACACCTGAAGCACTTAATTTTATTTCTCTTTCCTGCATTTTCCCGTTCAATTTTAAGTCCTTTCAAACTAAAAAAGCTAAGCGAGCTGTTGCTGGTCACGTCCCCTTCAGGATCACAGCAAATACAAAGGATTCCTATTCCTGACTGTTTTACTGCACCCAGCATTATTCCATGTCTTATTACAGTGTTTGTTTTTAGTATAATTGATTGTTGTTTGCTTTTAATACTTGGACTTCCAGTAGTTAATCCCTTGGGCTCTCTTCAGTGTCAAGTATTATAGTATTTAACGTTCACTTTTTCTTTTTTTTTTTTTTTTTTTAATGAAACTTTACCCTGTAAGCTACTATTTGGCACTTAGCACTTGTATTTTAAGTGACTGATTTGTTTTTTACCTAGCTATCTGGTTCACATTGTAGTTTTGGGTCTTAAGGTTTGTGCCTGCATTTCACAGTGTTTCTTTACTGTTAGTTTTTGAAGGGTCTACTTCACATTGTCGTAAGCTGACAATATCGAGTCTGATATTGTCGGCAAGACAATATCGAAAGTGAAGAACATTGTGCAAGTAAACGGAAATCTCTGTAAGGGGAGATTTACGTTTACCTCAATGTAGTGTGGTCTTGGAGTTGGTATATTTAAGTAGGGGGGTGTGGGGGGTGCAGTGGGGCTTGCCCCCCCCTGCCTACACCATTTAGTTTTTTTATTTGTTTTTTTTTTTACATTATTCGATGTTTTACTTAATCGATCATTATTGATTAGTTTAAGTAAACTTTCGATAGCGTGATATAGACGCGTTTTGAATCCTTCTGCCTCTCACTTTGCCTAATGGCTTTTCCGTGGTTACTTAACCAGCTCTTGTAAAGAGCATCAATTTTGAAAAGCTGTTTTAGTTATAGGTAGTGGTCTGATGTTTCCTTTGGAGTGCTCACTGTGCATGCTCTCTATTTTTCTCTCAATTGCTTATTAAATGCTGTTGTGTTTGATGCTGTACCTAATCTAAATGTTTTATTTTCTTTAAGTAGTAATTTCATAAGGTTGAATCACCTGCACTTGTAGCTATATTGTATGACTTCTAGTACGTGCATTTTGAATAGTTGTGCTGTTTAGGTATATTAACTTGTTTAATAGGATGTCTTTGTATGGTTTTATGAAGTATTTCTGTGTTATATGCAACACTTGTTAACTGGTTCTCGTCTCTGTATTTTGCCCATGCTTGGTTCCTTATTGTAAATTCCTCAGTTTGCTATTTCTCCTACTCTGTCTCCTTGTATTCATATTTCTTCCACTTCTTTTCTTATTCTCTCATTTTCTTATACTTTAGTTAGTGCTACCTATTTTTCTGTTGACTTTCTCTTTTCCTAACTTTTGTCTTTACTATTATTTTCTCCTAATCTTTTTTTCTTTGTCTTACAGCTCTATCTGCCTAACTATTTTAGGAGCTATCAAAATATTCAGCACATTGTTGGATCGCTGCACTTTTAAGAAGAACACCTGAAGCACTTCATTTTATTTCTATTTCTTGCATTTTCCTGTTCAATTTTAAGTCCTTTCAAACTAAAAAAGCTAAGCGAGCTGTTGCTGGTCACGTCCCCTTCAGGATTGCAGCAAATAGGATTCTTATTCCTGACTGTTTTACTGCACCCAGCATTATTCCATGTCTTATTACAGTGTGTTTTTAGTATAACTGATTTTTGTTTGCTTTTAATACTTGACTCCAGTGAGCACTCTGATATGTTAATCCCCTGGGCTCCCTTCAGTGTCAAGTATTATAGTATTTAATGTTGACTTTTTTCCTTTTCTTTTTATGAAACTTTACCCTGTAAGCTACTATTTGGCACTTACCTCTTCTATTTTAAGTGACTGACTGTTTTTTTACCTAGCTATCTGGTTCAATTTGTAGTTTAGTGTCTCTTTACTCCCACATTTATCTATCCTCAGCTCCTCCCACACCAGCTATAGCTCAATCATCTGAAAGCACCTCCCTCCAGTCACACTCCCATCCTTCTTTATACAACTAATTTCTTCACCATGCTTCATTCCATACCCCATCTAAATCTAGCAATACTCTTGACACTACTTTCCACCCTTACCTCCTTAACTCAACTCCAAAATCCCCACCTCAACCCTCCACTTCATTACACATCCACTTACCAACACACCATCCCACCTCCCTTTTGCTCCATATCTCCTGAACTCTATCCCTCCTGCACATCCTTACTATATAAATTTAAAACCTTACCTATACTTCCCACACTCGACCTTCCCCATCTCCTACACCCCAACAAATATACTATCTACCCAAATTTAAAAGCTCCATCCACTTTAGATTATATTATTCTCATGCTTCATCAAACCTCTCTGCCCCTCTCCAGCGACATTCATTTCAACCCTGGCCCCAGCGGGTCTATATTATATATTCGAAGTTTCAAAACTTCGAACCTCATATGTTCGACAACATATGAGTGACGTTTGAAACATCAAAAATATAATAAAAAATTTAAGAAAAAACTTACCTCAATGCTCTGAGCAGGGGGGCATGCCTCCTGCACCCCCCACCCCCTACTTAAATATACCAACTCTGAGATTGCACTTCAGTGCAGGAAATTTTCCCATTCTGTGCCATATGGCACCATTGCTTTTCACCTTTAGACTTTTTAAAGTTCGATCATATGGTGTTGACCATATGACATTTGAACTTTAAAATGTTTGAATAATTAATAGGGACCCATCCCAGCAACTACCCTCCCACCAACCTTCCTTCTCCCTCATACCCTAGCAACCCCAAGTCCATTCGCCTCACCACAATTTAATGCTCAAAGCCTCCAAAATAAACTCCCTACTTTACATGCCTGGCTCCTACACAGTCACCCTGACATTGTTGCTATCACAGAAACCTGGCTAAAGCCATTCATAAAAGACAATGAAATCCTACCATCTGGCTACCAAATGATCCCCCACTGACAGACCCTACAAGAAAGGACGTGGTGTTGCCATGGTCTACTCCTAACTCAATTACGCCACATACCAATTACATTCCTAAATTCAATAACTCTGAATTAATTCTAACCCACCTAAAAGTCAGTAATCACAAATCCATCTGCTTAGCCTCCCTATATATTTCTCTTAGCAGCAACAACATCTCAACATTAGAAGATATCCCCTCCTGGTTCTCCTCTAACATCAAAAACGAATCAATCATCCTAGGCAACATAAACATTAATTGGTCCAATATCAACTCTCAATCCCCTTCTCAAACTATGAACCTCTATAACTACACCCAACTAATTAACTCTCCCACCAGGCCAAATAAGGATGGCACTTATGGCTCTGTCTTTGATTGGATTTTAGTATCTCACCCTAATCTAATCTCAGACTCAGGCATCCTCCCAGACTCTATCAGTGACCACCTACCTGCCTTCGCTGACCGGCACCCCTCTCTACTCCAAAAACACCACTATATTCAGACCCGCAACCTCTCTAATTTCAACCCACAAGTTTTCTCTGACCATCTAAAATTAATTGATTGGACCGCCTTAAAAACCCTACCCTTAGACCGCACCGTCAAGCACTTTAACAATACATTTCTCAACCAACACGACCATTATGCTCCCCCTAGAACCAAATGTATCAGATCCAAAATCTCCCCCTGTACATCAAAAGAAGCCAAGCTAACCATGTGCCTAATAGATAAAAAAATAGAAACAATACTAAAACAATAAACTACCCAGTACACTACTAGAATGCAAACAACTCCACAACAACGTAAAGAAATTAATAAATAGAGACCATAAATCCTATTACACAAAGCTTCAATCTGAACACTCTTCCAACACAAAAACATTCTGAAGTACTATGTCCTCTCTCCTATATCCCGGTAACAAAGACTATCCTTGTCCCAACCCTAACCTTTCTGACCTAGAAACAGACACATCACTCATCTCCTTCTTTGTGGAATGTATATCCAAACTAACCTCCAACTTCCCGCACACCCCTCCTAGCACATCCCCTCCATCCACCTCCCTCTCTTCTGACAACACACATAATTCTCCCACTTTCACACTCAACCCCATCCCTACTAGCACTATAAAAAAAACTACTCCTCCAGTTAAAACCTTGCCGTAATGCAGCAGATAATTTACCCTCATCATTCCTCAAATTATCAGCCAACAGCTTAGCCCTGCCGATCTCCATTCTAATAAACAGATACATAAAAGAATCCTACGTCCCTTCAATTTGGAAACATGATTTCATTATTCCACTCCACAAGAGAGGTACAAATATTGACTTTACCAACTTCAGGCTCATTGCCATCCTTTCTCTGCTCTCAAAAATTCTTGAAAAATGTTTTCATGCACAACTCACGCCTTACCTAACTCACAATATCCTCCTTGCCCCCACCCAACATGGTTTCCGCCCAGGCCACAGTACCATCACTGCCCTTCTCTCCTTCCTAGAATGCATCACTCTTGTTTGTGACTCTGGCAAACTCATATCCACCCTTTTCCTTGACCTATTTAAAGCCTTTGACACCATCTCTCATCCCTTTCTCCCATTCTAATTCTCCCATCTCAACCTATCCTCTTCTATAACATCCTGGTTCTCTAGCTTACTCTCTGAAAGGCTGCAGGCTGTAAACTGGAAATCATCTACACCCCCCTTCCTGCAAATCACCGGCGTTCTCCAAGTCTCTGTCCTTGCCCCCTACTTTTCAACATATTTATTAATAACTTTCACCACTCCATCCCTGAGTCCTCCTTAATCCAGTATGCAGATGACTCTACCATCATCTGCACTGCTGACTCCCCCTTTGACCTGCAACTAAAGACCCAATCTGCTTTCACTAAAACTGAAAATTGGATGCATAACAACCATCTTTTCCTGAATGCAAATGAAACAAAACTAATTATCTTTACTCCCTCCTGAAGCTCAGTAATTGATAACACCTCCTTATCGATAATTAGCCAAAATAACTCCCCCATTGAGACTGTGCCTCACACCAAACTCTTAGGTATATCATTGATGAACACCTGAAATTTGACATCCATATTTTAACAACCATAAAATAAACACCAAAAACTAGGACTCCTATACCGACACAATTGCTACCTGACTCTCTCCACTAGGAAGACCTTAGCCTCCACCTACCTTCTCCTGTCTTTAATTTATGGTGCCCCCCTACTCACCAACCTCCAACTTGGCCTACAATCCAAACTGGATTACTGCTACAATAAAATCTGCAAATTCGCCGCCAACACCAAAACCTCCTTCCATCATTGCTACTCCCACTATTCTCTACAGCGGTTAGAACTTCCTAATTACCGTAACTTTCTACAGCTCATCATTGCCCACAAACTTGTGTTTAAGCCATCCAACTGCCCCGCTCTCTCCTCCTCCTTAACCACCTACATACCCAACCTCTCACTCTGATCAGAAAATCAAAATCTCTTACATATTCACAAACCTTCCCGGCCCCCTGGACAATTTTTGCTCTCTTACTCCATAGGCAAAATATGGAACTCTCCCCCCTCTCCCTTCGTGATACCTCTAACCACACCAGTTTCAAATCCCTACTACAGTCCTAACTGTCATTAAATTGGATATGTTCCTGTTCATCTCCTACTTGAGTCCCCCCACTACTGTTCATTTCAGCAGCCCCATATTCTCTCGACCTAGCAACATTGTACTCAACTAAACCTCTACCTCCTCTCCAAAACGTCTACTAGACATACTTATCTTTTGCTATATCTTCCTCTACTTCCATTTACTTCTGTAAGTTAAGTTAAAAAACAGTTCTAATTCTCCAAATGTTGAAGTGCTACAGCCTGAACACGTATTTTGTTTTGCTCCACTGCCAGTCAAGCCACTCTGTATTCAAACATAATTACTTTCATACTTTGTACTTCATACTTTATATATACATTGCTTATTATTCATGATTATATTGTCTATGTGATTCTCTAAGAAGTCATATACCGTATTGTATCGCTTATGGAGCTTTTCTCCCCCGGGCCTCCACTGCAGACAGGCTCTTCTTGGCCCAGTGGACTTCCCTGGTCATCAAACTGAAATAAATAAATAAATATTAAATGCGTCTTCTCTGCAGACACTAACTTATGACCATGTAAGCACCTGTACTTTCTGTGTGTGTGTGTGTGTGTGTGTGTGTGTGTGTGTGTGTGTGTGTGTGTGTGTGTGTGTGTCAGTGAGTGTGTGTGTGTGTGTGTGTGTGTGTGTCAGTGAGTGTGTGTGTGTGTGTGTCAGTGAGTGTGTGTGAGTGTGTGTGTGTGTGTCATTGAGTGTGTCAGTGAGTGTGTGTGTGTCAGTGAGTGAGTGTGTGTGTGTGTCAGTGAGTGTGTGTGTGTGTGTCAGTGAGTGTGTGTGTGTGTGTCAGTGAGTGTGTGTGTGTGTCAGTGAGTGTGTGTGTGTCAGTGAGTGTGTGTGTGTCAGTGAGTGAGTGTGTGTCAGTGTGTGTGTGTGTGTGTGTGTGAGTGGGTGTGACTGTTTGTAGTGGGGTTTTGTGACAGACACAGCTCTCCTCTTTTTCCTCATCTTCCTGCTAGACATGTATTTTACATGCTATACAGAGAATAAACAATTCCATCAAGAGCACACATGCAGTCCACATTACAGCATAGCATCCCTCCATAATAACACAGTTAACAGGGAAAAGGTAGCAGCTGGAGAAACAGAAAATCAGGTCAGCAGAGTTTCCAAATAGTCTTTGATGTACATATATGTGAACTTTATAAATGATCTTCTCTCATTTCATGTAATTTTATTATCAGTTATCCAGAACAGGTCAGGATTTTCAGTGCTGCATTTTGGTGGTGTGTGTTTTTGCTGTTTATTTCATTTTTGTACTCTACAAGTATTGACTCATTCAAGTATAAGCAACCCTATTTGAGCAGAGAGCAAAAAGTCATGACTTTTAATTTTGCAACATGTTCAATGGCCAGGCATTGTAGGTGGGGGTGATGTTTGGATATACATATATGTTTTTAAATATATTAACTGTATTTCTCAATAATTGCAGTCAACCAATCTGCGCAAGCTTGCAAAAAATGCAAGGTTGTTAAAGAAGGCTGTAAAAGGCCTGATCAAGGTATTCCATTCTGCTGGTTCATAGTGGAAAGCCAAGCAAAGTGTGCCTTTGTGCTGTTTTTCAGTATTGGTGCTGTGGGTTGCCTAACCCTGGGTAGTTTTGTTTCTTAAAAGAACAGTGCCTGATTCACAAGAAATAGAAATATTTTATCATTTTTACATCCTTATTAGGGAAAAGTCATAGTTTGTGTGAAGACTGCCAGGCTAGCCAGATAGAATTTTATAGATAATTCTATCATTTGTAAATATTAATGTAAGGCACAGGCTTGTTGTCTTAAATGGAAAAACTGCTGTTTGATGTGGAACTGCAAAAAATATCAAACAGTGCTCTCTACTGGCCAAGTAAAAGCATGTTGTGACCCTTTGATCTAAAGTCGGCTCCAGCCCGTCTAGATGAAGACATTATTTCTATTGTTTTAACCAAGAGTTAAATTGCTAGATTTAAACATGCAAATCTATTTTTATTGCTCTGCTTCCTGACCAGCTGCAAGATAAAAGGAGATGTTAAGAATGTAAATGCAGTTTCTGTTAGCCTGGGAACCCAGAGAAGTGTGAATAATGATATAATGTGTAGCAGCCTGGGAACACCAGGAAAGTGTGAAGAATGATGCAATGTGAATCAGAACTGCAATTTCAATTTAAACAGAGAACCAGAGAGGATTAAGCATTTTTGTCTTGACCATCCAACTCATCAGCACCCTGCCTGTTTTATTATGTAAGTTATCTTAGACTTGTGTTTTCTTTTAGAAATAGCTAGGAACTAGAAAAATTAGACTAAGTGTTTTTCTGTGATGTCAGAACTGTACTACTGAATTATTTTAAGCATTTCTCTGTGATCTCTAAACTCTTGACTAGCACTGTGTTGTAAGAAGTATTGTCTTGTGTTTTATTATTTATTATTAAATATTTTAAAACCTTTCAACTGTGGCTGTTTTGTGTAGAGATAATTTAAGCTCTAGAGTACATTGCACATTTATAGTGATTACTGTACCAAGTCACTCTAATAAGCCTTGACGGTTTAGTTATACTAACAACTAGATAATAATATTGCACAGTAATAATTAGACACCCTTTTAAGGGCCTTTGTGTAGCTGATAAATATTAGCTGGGTGGTGGCATGCGGTACTACTGTATAGTCAGGATAATAGGGGCACAGCTGGAGAACCTGTGTCAGCCTTTCCCAGGAGTGTCTGCATGGTTGTATAAACTCTTATCTCAGAGTGTGTCAGCTACTTGGGCAGGGACATGAAGCACTGGTTGGACAGAGGCTGCTGGAGGTTTTAGCTTACCCAGGTAGGCTGAGATCTGATCCCTATAGCTGTGCCATGGGGAGTCTTATTGGGGACCTGGAGAGCAAGCGAGTGACCAACCCAAGACTGACTGTGATCTCTGTGTGCTCTTAAGGGAAATTGCACTTTACTGTGTATTTGTTATCCTTTCCTTCAGCTATGAGATGTCCTCTCTGGTGTTAGTGGTGAGGATTGAGGCTCCTTGATTGCTGGGCCAGGGCACGGGCATCACATATTAATTGGGCCTTTGAGTAGCTGACAGATATTAGTGGATGGTGGCAAGTGGTACTACCGTATAGTCTGGGTAAAAGGGGCACAGCTGGAGAACCTGTGCCAGCCTTCCCCAGGAGTGTCTGTGTGGTTGGATAAACTCATCTCAAAGTGTGTGTGTATCAGCTACTTGGGCAGGGACATGAAGCACTGGTTGAACAGAGAGGGTGCTGGAGGTTTTAACTTGCCCACTAGGCTGAAATCTGGACACTATAGCTGTGCCAGTGGACCACAGTCCAACATTCCTTCTGAGACACCACTTAAATTGTGCTAAACCCATCATCTATAGGCAAATCTGAAATAGGGTAAACGTTAACCCTCTCTCCTTTATCTCATCCCTTCAAAAATGTGATTGGACACCACTAAAGTACGTCAATCTGGATGAAGCCATCCACTTCTTCAATAGCACCTTCCTAAACATCCTAAACACATATACCCCCATAAAAAATTCCAGAGTCAAAACACAGTACTCCCCTTGGCTACAAACATGCACCGGGGCACTAATGACAATCAGAGATGAGGCCTGGGAGCACTGGGGCTTAACAACAATCCCCTCCTCTAGACAGTTATTCCTAGAGTTGCACAACAAGGTCAAAAAGCAAATAAAATAAGATAAAACCGTATATTATCAGTCTGCCCTAAACTCCTCCCATCACAACCCTAAGCAATTCTGGTCCACAATAAACTCCATTCTCCACCCAGGTAAAGTAGGCACCCCCCCCCCCCAACTACCACTCCCCCTTTCTCCAGCAGTATTGCTGACTCATTCAATAAACACTTTACTGAAACCATTCTGTCTTTGACTAAACAATGCAACCCTCTACCCACCATCCCTACATCAAAACCAAATACTCTGCCGACAGTCTTTTCTTTTTCATCAGTACCTCCCTCCTATATAAACAACTTCTATTGAAACTTAAGCTTACAAAACTTGCAGCTGACAATCTCCCCTCTGAATACCTAAAAATAGCAGCAGAAGCCCCTGCTTATTCAGTCTCTATCTTAATTAATTGGTCCTTATCAGAAAGCTATGTCCTCACACTGTGGAAAATATCCCACATCACTCCCCTCCATAAAGGTGGCTCCTCCACTGAACTTTCCAATTACCGCCCCATAGCCATCCTTTCGCCACTTTCCAAGATACTTGAGAATTGCATCCATTCTCAAGCCTTAGACTATCTCTTAGCTAATAACCTCCTCTCCAGGACCCAGCATGGCTTCAGGCCATACCACAGCACTACTACCACCTTGCTCTCTTGCTAATGCTATCCTTCATCATAAAAATAATGGCCTGTTCTCTGCTATATTTCTGGATCTATCCAAGGCTTTTGACATGGTCTCTCACAAACTGCTAATCTCTGTTCTCACTAACCTATCCTTTTTCCCAATCAGCTATTGATTGGTTTCACAGCTATCTAACTGGCCACAAACAATCAGCATAATGACCTATCTCCTCGACTTCCTGTAACACTCTGTGTTCCCCAAGGCTCAATCCTTGGTCCCCTACTATTCTTACTCTTCACCAATGATCTATTCACAGCCACCAAACATGCTTCTCTTATACAGTATGCAGATGATTCCACCCTCTTCTGCTCAGCTCCAACTATACCTAAACTTCACAAGATCACACATGAAGCTTTTCATCTGTAGAAAACTGGCTATCTAATGCCCAGTTATTGCTCAACCCGAGCAAGACTAAACTCCTTATCTTCCAACCCACTAAATCTAACCCAATTATCCCCCACTTTAATATACCAGCCAAAGATAATACCATCATCTTCCCAACCGAACACATCAAACTACTTGGTGTTGAGATTGATAACAATCTCAGATTTGACACTCACATTTCTCTTACCATAAACAAAGGTTCACAAAAAACTTGGTGCATTGGTACAGAAACAAACAATTCCTCACCAAGACAGCCAGAATTGCTGCTGCAGATTCCCACCTAATCTCCACTTTACTCTACACCTCTCCTATACTTACCTACCTTAGATAAACAGACCTGAAGAAGATCAAGGCTTGCTACAATAAAATTGCTAAGTTTGCCACTGGTGCATCTTATCGCAGCCACCACTGTATCACACTTAGAGAACTTGACTGGCTTGAACTCTGAATCAACTTTCTCTTGCCCACAAGTTAGTAAACTATCCTCTTAAAGTCCCATCCCTTCAAAACCTTCTTCATCCCTACTGCTCCACTAGACCTCTATGCTCCAGCAGCAAAAATCTACTTCTAGTGACCAAACCCAAGAACTCAGCGGGAGAAGCACTATTCTCCTGCACCATATCCGGATTATGGAACAATCTCCACCCCCCCCCTATAACCACACTACCTTCTTGCAATCACTTCAAGACTGCACTCGAAACTCACTTAAAAAGTCTCTGGTTATGCCCATGCACCGATCCCGACTAGTAACCCTCCTTTTACCTCCACTTCCTCTCCCCTCCCCTAGCCACCCTGCCTCACACCATCTGATCATTGCATTCCTTCCCTGCAGGTTCTGGCTCACCCTTTGCCCTTCCCTTCCCTCTTCACTTAGTCTCTCAGACCTGTTATAACATGCTTAACTACCTCACTTCATCTCAACTCCAAATACATATCCAACTGACTTGCACCCAGCTTCCTCTCACTACCATGTATACTACTCACTCAGTCTCCTCTCTTACTCCTCTATCCCCCCCTCACTACCACGTATACTACTCACTCAGTCTCCTCTCTTACTCCTCTATCCCCCCCCCTCTCACTACCATGTATACTACTCACTCAGTCTCCTCTCTTACTCCTCTACCCCCCCCTCACTACCATGTATACTACTCACTCAGTCTCCTCTCTTACTCCTCTACCCCCCC
>NC_056747.1:1173063827-1173073827 GCF_019279795.1 Protopterus annectens | reverse complement strand
AGTAGATACATTTTGGAGAAGTATCTATGAAGATCCTGTGGAACATAACAAAGATGCTAAATGGATAGAAGAAGTAAAAGAAAGAATAAGAAGTTTAAAGGTACAGAATATGAAATGGGATGAAATAACTAGAGAGATTGAAATAAAGTTGAGAGAAGCCTCTAACTGGAAAACCCCCTGCCCAGATGCAGTACCTAACTTTTGGCTTAAAGTATTAACGTCTTAGCATGATGATTTAACCATGAGTAAGAACTATTTATATATGCACCCCAAACACACACCGCACTGGTTAACAACAGGAAAAACAATGCTCTTACTTAAGAGTGAACCTACAAGCTACCCTAAAAATTATAGACCAACTAACTTGTTTTCTGACGACGTACAAAATATACACGGGAACTGACGCTGACAGAGTTTATAGTCATTTAAAAGTAAACTCAATTATGGCAGTAGAACCAAAGGACAATAAAAGAAAGTCATATGGAACAAATGACCATTTGTTGTTAAACAAAGTTATAATGGAGAATTGTAAGAAGGGGAAGAACCTAAGTATGGCATGGATTGACTACAAAAAAGCATTTGATAGTATCCCACATTCATGGATAAAGAAATGCTTAAAAATGTATAAGATACACCCTACACTGATTGAGAACATTACAGTAACCATGAAACAATGGCACACCACTCTGCAATTAAGCCATGATAAAGGGTAGATTATTATCCCAGGGATAAAAATTCAAACGGGGATATTCCACTGTGACTCTGTCACCCTTGCTATTCTGCCTTGCCATTAACCCATTAAGCTGTTTACTTAACAGCTTAGGCCATGGCTATAATTTGGCTTCTAGAAAACAACAAAGTCTAATGGCTTCTCATCTTCTCTGTCGATGATTTAAAATTATATAGCTCATCAGATGAGGAACTGAAAGCACACCTGCAGGTTGCCAAAACTTTTTCAGATGATATTTGAATGTCATTTGGTCTTGATAAAAGTGCAAAAGCAACCTTTAAAAAAAGGAAAATTGCAGCACCAAAAAACATCAGTTTGGGACAAGAATGTGATATAAAAGAACTTGAGCAAGAGGGGGTGCATTAATACTTGGGAATTGATGAAGGATCAGCAATAAAACATGAACAAAGGTGAATAAAGCTTAGTAAGGAGTACTTTAGAAAACTTAAATTAATCCTGAAAACAGCACTGACACCTAGGAACAAGATCCAAGCTATAAATCAATTTGCTCTTCCTATCCTAACTTATAGTTTTGGTGTGATTGACTGGCCCCAAAAAGTGTTGGATAGATTGGATATTAAAACAAGAAGGATGCTTCATGCTCACCAAATGATTTATAAAAATCAGTGTATACCAAGATTATATATTCCCCGTTCTGAAGGAGGGATGGGCCTCCTTGAAATTGATTACATGTATAGATCTGCAATCGTGAGACTCCACACATTTACTGACCTCACAAGATCCAAATGTGGTGAAAGTTTTGAAATATGAGGGGAATAAATCTAAGCTGACATCTCTGCTTAATTTAGCAGAAGCATATCGATGTCAAGCGGGAATGGAAATCAAACCAGAAGTAGATAAAAACCAGGCAACAACTTAATGTGCTAAAAACCAAAAGAAAGAATATAAAGTGAAGGACCAGGTGAGAAGGCAAGAAATGTGGAAAAAACATAAATATAGTTGCAAGTATAGAAAACTTCTGGAAGAGCCTCATGTTGATCAAGAACAAATGCAGAAATGGTTAAGGAGAGGTGAATTTACATCAAGAAATGAAAGGTTAATATTGGCAGCCCAAGATAGTGGGCTACGTAAATGCTGGTTTACTAAGTCCTTTGAACATGTGGGAGAAACAGACATATGTAGGTTTTCTGGAACTGAATTGGAAGCAGTCACACACCTTATCACTGGTTGCGACTCTCTAATGGCAGAGGGACTGTATACTGAAAGGCATAATGATGTGGCGAGATTATTACACTGGAGATTGTGCAAACATTATGGTATCAAAATGGCTGAAAAACACTGGAAACATGAGCTACAGAGAATCATAGAAAATTATGAAGTTTATATCACATATGATCACCCAATACCAACAGTCCAAAAGGCAGATGCTAGAAAACTGGATATAGTGGTCCAAGAAAAGAAGACAAAAGTAGCATTGATCATTGAAATTGCCACACCCAGTGACTACAGTGTCTTGCATACAGAGACACAAAGTCATAAAATACCTCGATCTGCAGGCAGAAACGAGAGCCATGTGGAAGAAAGATACCCAGACAGTTCCAATAATAGTAGAAGCAACTGGTCTTATAAAAAAGAATTTACATTCGTATTTAGATATGTTAGCAATTCATGTAACATCGTACGAATTGCAGAAGAAGTCATTACTCGGCACATTGCAGGTGCTGCGTAGAGCACTTTTGGCTAACATTAAAGAGTGAAACAATACTAATTTCATGAACTTTAATTGTACTTTGACTTATGAATTGGGTCCATTCCTGTCATGCTATTAGAAACCCAAAAGACTTGGAGAAATTAAAACCAGCAGACACTTTAGGGGATGGCTAATTTACCTACAGCTCATTTTTGAGATGTGGGAGGAAACCAGAGCACAAATTATAAGCTGATGAAACTACACCCACTGAGAACTGGAGAAGCAAGCATGGTTGCCACTTTCCCACTTATATATAATGAGAGAGACAGGATGTGTGATGGAGAGTGTGAGTGTCACAGGCTTGATTTCAAAACAATAATGATCAACATTCATATGTGACATCACTAGTATGCGACTAGCTGACTTTTTCAAAGAAAGATTAATCACATACCAGGGACTTTCTTTTTCCTCATGATGGTGCAACTTCAGAGTTCATATATATATATATATATATATATATATATATATATATATATATATATATATATATATGTGTGTGTGTGTGTGCTAAAAAAGGGGGGGGGGGCAACAGGATTTTTTTTCCCCCTGCAAAACACTTTTTTTCCTGTGATTTTTTTTTACTCCCAAATGGTGTTCACATTCAGGCGCTTTCACTCATTGTAATCACACTTGTGCGAACTGATCACAAATTAGTGAAATACTTTTCAGAGAACCACACACATTACACATGTACATATTATATTATTGAAGTGCAAAACTGACCAGCTCTTTTTTATCAAATACAAATCAGGTTTTTGTTTGTCATTTCGCTACAAAACTGATTAGTTCATATCTTCATAAAATTGTTGCTCAGTAGTATAACACTAATCATTAGTAGTACAGTTATCAATGTGACTAAAAAGTGCAAGTCTGTACTAGAATGAAAACGGAATATTCATACTCTTTTCAAATAGTCTGCACACATCGGTGCAAAGTGCTAGTACACACACACATACCCACACCCACACACACACACATATACATACATATACACAGACACACACACACACACACACACACCCACACACACACACACACATATACATACATATACACAGACACACCCCCCCCACACACACACACACACACACACACACACACACACACACACATACATACATATACACAGACACACACACACACACACACACACACACACACACACACACACACACACACACACACACACACACACACACACACACACACATATACATACATATACACAGACACACACACACACCCACACACACATACCCACACCCACACACACACACACACACACACACACACACACACACACACACACACACATATACATACATATACACAGACACACACATATAAATACATATACACAGACACACACATATACATACATATACACACCCACACACATATTTTTTTTCCAATAAATTTTTATTCATTTTTAAAAAACAAACAATTAAGAGTTTTGTACATGTATATAGCCTTAAATGAGAATATTACAACTCATGACTAGAATACAATCAATCAAGTGAGTTAAATATAACAAACAATAATAAAACATTGCCAAATATATACACTATATACATGTTAGGTAACATGAACAGGTAAAAAGAAATAAAACACGAAAAGAAAACACTGTAAGAAAAATACCATCATGAAACTGTAGTCAATGTGATGACTTTAACTGTTGATAATATTTAACACTTTCTCCAATACCAGCTTTTTTAATGCCATTTTTTTTGGACTTCTAACTATGCACCCCTGAGCATCAATATATGAATAAGCCATTTTTTGAAAGATTGACCAATTTAGTTTGGTACGATCAAGCCAATTTTGTGCAATATAAAATTTTATTAAAGAGCAAATAAAAATGATAACATGTGTGTCCAAATTTGATAGATGAGTTAGAGGAATATGTAGAATGGCAAATTCCCAGGATAACGTAGATTTATGGTATCCCATTCTTTGTAGTCTGACTTTCAAAGAAGTCCATAATCTATGAGAAAAATGACAATACCACATAATATGAAGTAAGTCAGCTTGGGGATGATAGCAGCACGAGCATGATGAAGGTTTGTTTGGATTGAATTTATTTAATTTATACGGGGTGTAATAGGCATCATTATAAATCATTAATTGGGTATATAATAATTTTTTGAAAGGGATAAATTGCTTTGTATGTCTGATAGCCAGTAATTTTTGAGACTCAGAAATCTTAGGATTATAGTTCAGCCAAATATTCGATAATAAACATTTGTTTGCTGACGTTAAACTTTTTATCAACTTGTATGAATTTGAGAGCATTTTGTCAGATGAAGATAACAATTTAATGATTGTGTTGAGATTATTCATTTGAATTTCTGTTGGGTCTAAACACACAAACTTATTTTTTATTATTTGTCTTAGTTGACGAAGAATAGGTGTATAGTTCCAATTAACTTTCAATGATTCACGCCAAACAGGTAAAGGAATGTTAAGATGTTTTAAGATGTCTCCAATTTTTAGATTTTTTATAAGAGGATATTTTGTTAAATCAAAAGGTTTATTATCAATCATTATATTTGGGTTAAGATGAAGTGGTTGTAAATAATGAGAAATCTTATCTAAATTGCAGATATTTAATAAAGTTTGAAAAGCAACAATTTTATGCTTAACAAACATAGATAAGTTTTTGGTGTAACTATTGTCCAAAGAGATAAAGGGAAGAGCAGCTGGATTTAAATTTTTTGAAATGATGTATTTATACCATAATTCCATCCATAAAGAGTGATTTATATGATTATTAGATTTGAAATTAGATATGGTAAGGAGCTTATTGGAGGAAACTATCAGATAATAGAGATATAAGTCAGGAAGACCTAGACCACCCCTGTCCTTGGAAACTGATTATCTGGAGTATGAAATTCTGACAGATTTGGGGAACCATAAAAATTTGGCCAAAGCCTTATTTACGCGATCAAAGAAAGATTTCGGAATTATCTGATCAGATGATCTAAATTGATAAAGGAATTTAGGCAAAATATTCATTTTAATTATCGCTGCTTTTGATAAGAGCGAAAGATTTAATAGTTGCCATCTGTTTATGTCAGATAACAACAAGTTCCAAGCTTTATGTATATTATTTTGAGATGATGATTTGTTATTATGTTCTAGGTTGATACCTAAATATTTTATATTATAAGTAAACTGATACTGTTGATCCATAAACAGATGAGTATTGTGTACCAGATGGTTTAAAGGAAATATAAAGGTTTTAGAAGAGTTTAAACGATAATTCGAAACTGAAGAAAAGCAATTAATAGAATTAATTATTTTACTAAAGTCAGAAATAGGATATTGAAAGTAAATTATTAAATCATCAGCAAAAGCTGAAAAATAAATTTTGGTATTAAGTAACCGAGGGACATTGTGGAAAGTATTTTGAATAATATAAAGCAATAAAGGTTCTAGGTAAATATTAAAGAGAAAAGGAGATAGCGGACAACCCTGTCTTGTTCCTCTAGTAATCTTTATAGGAGAAGAAAAAAGACCATTAATATAGATTCTGGTATACGTATCTTTGTATAACATTTTGATGAAGTTTAGGAAGAATGGAGGAATATTAAAACAAGACATGGTCTGAAAAAGAAAATTCCAAGAGACTCTGTCAAAAGCATTTGAAGCGTCCATGATCAATGCATATAATGGGTTAGCATCTTTTTTAATGAGATGAATGAAAGTTTCCAATGACAGAGTGTTGTCCCAAGTATGTCTGTGAGACATGAATCCAGATTGATCTTTAGAGATAATTGAGGGTAAAATTATTTTCAATCTATTAGCTAAGATAGAAGATAGAATCTTAATATCTATATTTATTAAAGAAATGGGTCTATAGTTAGCTGGGTCAGACTTTTCTTTATTACTTTTCAGAATTAGAATAGTTTTAGAAGTATTCCAATGAATATCTGAGATGTTATTAAGTCTTATATAATTATACACCTTGAAAAGAAAGGGAATAATTACCTTTTTAAAGGTTTTAAAGAATTCCGGAGTGAATCCGTCCGGACCAGGAGATTTAGCTGTTTTGAGATTGTCAATAGCATCTGAGATTTCTTGTAAGGATATAGGATTTGAAAGTAAATTTTGTTGACTTTCATTTAATTTAGGAAATTGCAGAGATTCTAAGAAGGTTTTTATATTGTTCTCATTACCAGTATTAGGCGAGATTGAGTATAGCTCAGTAAAAAGAGTAGTAAAGAGTTGAATAATTTCTTCATCTGTGTTATATAATCTATTGTTGTAAGATAATGATGTTATATTAGGTCTATTAACATTAATTTTTATAATTCTAGCTAGTAATTTAGATGGGACCTGCGCCCACTCTGAATATAACGCTAGTAACTTTTGTTCAGCTAAAGATAGATTATGCTGATGCAGTAATATTAACTCTTTTTGATCCTCAAGAATTTGTTTTTCTATAGAATAATCAAATTTCATTTTAAGTTGTTTTTCCAAGGATAGAATTCTAGATTTTAGGAACTCCTCTTTCTTAAAGTAAAGTTTTTTGAAATAGGACGCTTTACTAATAAATAAACCTCTTAATCTTGATTTACAAGCTGCCCATTGTATGTCATAAGGGATATCTGATGATTCCAAATTGATCTCCATTTCTTGTAAGATTTCAGAACATTGTTTGCAAATTTCTTCATTTTGTAGTAAATTGTTATTTAAGGACCATCTGTAAATATTACTTTTGTTTTTATTATTATTATTTATGTTTAGATTTAATAAAATTCTTGAGTGATCAGAAAAGAATCTAGGTTCAATAATGAAATCTAAAATATATTTTGAAATAGAGTGAGATAATAGAAAAAAATCCAATCTGGACCATGAATGGTAACATTTAGAGTAGTATGTATAAGTATCACTTCTATTTGGGAATTTAACAGTGTGTATTGGGTCCATTAAACTGTAATCCTCCATCAAATCATTAAGGGCCTTAGTTGATTGATAGTTGTCGGAGAGACCAGAGCGAGAACGATCAATTTCTGGATTTATTACTGCATTCCAATCCCCACCTATTATAATATAATGGTCTCTATAAAATGAGAGCATTTTATGAATCTTTAAAATAAACAGATGTTGTGCGTTACATGGTCCATATAAGTTTAAAACTAAAAGAGGTTTATCAAGACCATTAATGGAAGCAGTAAAAAAACACCATCTACCATCATTATCAAATTTCTCATCTATAATGTTCCCCAAAAATTTTTGCTTAATAATGATTGCTACTCCTCTGGAATTTGATGAATCTCCTGAAGCTATAATCTTCCTAATCCATTTTTTGTTATTCTCTTTATCCCAATCAGGACGAGGAATATGGGATTCCTGAATAAAACAAATATTAGCTTGTGACCTGAACATCAAATGAAACAGTAAAGACTTTTTTGCTTTGTCTTGAATACCTCTAACATTCCATGAATCTAAAATTAAGTCAATTGTCATATTCTAAGCTTACCCTTGTTATTGATAATGCTCTGAAACCACAGATTAGAGTCCAAAACACAGTTATATCATTACATTTGAAAAATCTAAAAAAATCATATTTTAAATGAATAGTGTTTAAAAATGACATCACATTAATAAGAATTAGTTGTAAAAGAGAGATAGAATCTAAAGTATTATGATAATTTTTCATAACCTTTATCCTACCCCTAGTGCCTACCCACCAAACACCAAATGATAAAGGAAGATGTAATGTAACTATATTAGATAATTAAATTTTTGGTCGTAAAAGTATGAAATTTGTATCTAAAATACTCAATATTAACCTAACAAAAATTAAACTCCGTAATATATTACTAAACCTATTTACAATACCAACTACATTCAAGATGTCCAACATGTTCAATCCCTACTTAAAAAAGTTAGCTACGAGCTCTTATTTATAAGTAGAAAACTATATAGTGATAAATATATTTCCTCGAGTACTTAACATATCTAGTGAACCTTTATGATAAAAGTCACAGCTATTTAAAGTAATATATGGTACAATAAAAAGACCAATATAATCACCTTACAGTCTAGATTAATAAACCTATGAAAACTCACAGTAAATAAATCAAATATAAGCTATTAATTTAGTTATAAATATAAAGATGACTATATAAATAGTAAAACAAAACAAGGATTACATGCCTATCTGAGAACATATGATTAACTATATTGACTATGTCAGTATCCAATTAAAAATAGTTATTATAAGAAGTATTTGAAATTAAAGTATATTATTTAAGCTATTTCTAATGTGACAAGTATTTTTTCTATGAAAATTAGATTTTTTACTTCAGAACCAAATGCATAAATGCATAACTGACAAGGCTGGTAGTAAAAGTAATATCTCCCAATATTTACTGTGTAATGTATGTATTTTGTCGCCCTCTAGTGGCACAATATGTACAAAGATAAACACCACTAAACATTATCTAGTCTCCTGTAAACTATTGTAACCCTATATATTTTGAAAAGAATTATTATAAGATATTTAGTGACAATAGTTTTCTTCATGTAAGGTTAAACTGCCCCCCTTTTTTTTTTTAAATATAAAGAGCAACATGACAACCTATTGTTAATATTACATTCACTAAATACATTCTGTTCTGCGTCTCCCTTATCAATCCAGCACTAAATAAACAACAACCAAGACACTCAATCAAGTCAATTACAACATATATAATAAAGCCGACAAGCTCAAAATTAAAACTAAATATATTTCCAGCCGACTAAGATATTTACTTTAACATAGCTTAAATGCAGATTTCCCCACCCTATATTTGTTAAAATAAAACAAAATGCTAAATAAACGAGCCTCAGTGAAGCATATAAATCTTATTTACTATTACTATACTTTTAAAATGATTATGGATGATATTACACTGTTATATGGTTATACACAATAAAACTAACCTGCCTTAAAAAATAAACAATGTTCGTGTATTAAACATCGAGTGGCTTTGCTCAGATTTATTGCTTGAGAAGGAAATATGGGTAATCCTTGTAAAAATAGATGTAAATAGCCACCGTTCACTTAAAAAATGCTAGTCGCATCTTTGCTGTAAGGATACCGGTGTGTATAAGGGAGTAAATACATTTCAGTCGCTTACAAACTGTTAAGGGATATACACCTCTTCATGTGCGGCGCTACCAGCTGTTCGCATTGAGTGATGACGTCACCCACATCTTCGGATCACTCCTAGAAGGTGCGTGCTGCACATAGTAGCAGTCGGCGCTTCAGGAGAAGATTTTCTCTTCTGAAGATCTTGAGCTGCACAAATTACTCCCTCCACAATCGCAACTTCTGTAAAGGAATCTTACTAGCGGAAAATAAACAGAAACTGGATTTTCTTGATGGATAATACGAGTTAAGAAAAAAAATACAAAACTAAATGAGATTTCAAATAAATAAAGAACAACATGACCACATTACTCCTGCCTGCAAAATACATGAATGCTAAGTACAAAAGGCATTGTGAACACAAATGACATTTTGACTCCATTCCTGTTCACCATATCAGGGAAATAAACAAAAAAAA